>NC_084555.2:21222500-21522500 GCF_033978685.3 Nerophis lumbriciformis | reverse complement strand
TCTGGTGCATGCAGTATGGACTACTTCCACACCTTTTGTGGCCACTAACCCTCTATGAAGTCCCGCTCTCTAAGGTGGAAAAGCTGGAGAGACTGGTTAGCTCATATGCAAGGAAGTGGCTTGGCCTTCCCAGGTGCCTCAGCAGTATTGGGCTCTACGGCAAAGGAATGCATGGAACTGCCCATTTCCATTCTTTCAGAGGAGTTCAAGTGGGCCAAAGTCAGACTGGAGATGATGCTACTGGATTCGAGTGATCCATTTGTAGCCCAAGCTGCTGGGAGGAAGTGGACCCCATTGGCTGCAACTGAGCAGGCTAAAGCAGCACTCAGGCACAGAGACATTGTGGGCCGAGTACAGCAGGGGAGGAGTGGTTTTGGCCTTACGGCCAGTACACCATCCTGGAGCAAGGCCACTCCATCTCAGAGACGCAAGCTGGTGTTCCAGGAGGTACGTCTGGAAGAGGAAGCAAGAAGGTGCGCACAAACTGTGGCGCAGGCAAAGCAATGGCAGTAGATGGCATGGGAAGGAGTGGAGAAGAGGAAGATCTCCTGGAAAGAGCTGTGGGAGATGGAGGCATTCAGGGCGAGCTTTACCATCAGGGCTGCCTACGATGTCCTGCCTTCTCCAAAAAAACTCAGCTAGTGGTATGGTGAAGACCCTACATGCCCTGTATATCTGAGTCCAGCAACACTGAAGCACATCCTGATGGGCTGCAAGACCAGCCTCACCCAAGGCCGTTACACCTAGCGGCACAACCAGGTGTTAAAGTGTCTTGCAGCAGTGCTGGAAAGTCGACGGACAAGTGTCAATGCCCTTCCTTTCCCGTCATCCCGCTGGCAAGCAACAACATTTGTCCGGGAGGGCGAGGGTCAAGCCAGCCTCACCACCACAAGACCAGACACAGGACAGCTAGGCGGGGCACAGGACTGGAAACTGCTGGCAGACCTGGGCCAGAGGCTCTGCTTCCCAGTTGAGATCACGTCCACCAACCTGCGGCCAGATCTTGTTCTGTGGTCAGCCTCGCTCAGGCTCATGTACATCATAGAGCTCACGGTGCCGTGGGAGAGTGCAATGGAGGAGGCCTACGAGTGCAAGAAGCTGAGGTACACTGAGCTTGCAGCCGATGCGCGACAACAAGGCTGGAAAGCGAGGGTACGCCCAGTGGAAGTAGGCTGCAGAGGGTTCGTGGCCACCTCAACATCAAGGCTCCTCATGGAAATGGGAGTGCGAGGGAAGGTCCACCGGCAGGCAGTGAAAAACCTCTCCAAAGCCGCTGAAAAGGGGAGTCAGTGGCTGTGGGTCAAGCGAAGGGACTCCACCTGGGCTTTCAAGTGAGTTGATGGCATCTAGGGAGTGATCCTGGGACGCTGGGACTCACTGCTGAACCCTCTGAAGGTGTCGTGGGCCTATCAGCGAAACACTGAGGAAGGGGGGCGCCCACTTGATAACCCAGAGGATGCCTTCACTCACTTGACCTTCCCACAGAGTCGCATAGGTGTCTCAAGTATGCAATAGGGGATTGTAACATCCAGTCCTACAAAACAGATCTTAGTTATTTGAAATAATGCATATCATTACCAAGAAAATAGTGTAAAAAAAGTAACTAAACTTGTGAATGAGGCATTTAGCTTAATGCTTTTATTATTTTACTTATTTTCTTTATTTATGGTTGGAAACACCAATTGTGTGTACTTTGTATGATTTTGTTCTGTTTTTTCTGTTTTATTAGCTTGACTATATTGTTATTCACTACCTCAATATACGTCAGAGTTTGAAAAAGATAAATAACTCTGTCTTGTATTATGTATGCTAGGAGGTACAGTAAATGATAAATGATGAATGGGTTATACTTGTATAGCGTTTTTCTACTTTTAAGGTACTCAAAGCGCTTTGACACTATTTCCACATTCACCCATTCACACACACATTCACAAATAAATAAAATAAATGATAAATGGGTTATACTTGTATAGCGCTTTTCTACCTTCAAGGTACTCAAAGCGCTTTGACAGTATTACCACATTCACCCATTCACACACACATTCACACACTGATGGCGGGAGCTGCCATGCAAGGCGCTAACCAGCAGCCATCAGGAGCAAGGGGTGAAGTGTCTTGCCCAAGGACACAACGGACGTGACTAGGATGGTAGAAGGTGGGGATTGAACCCCAGTTTCCAGCAACACTTTGATTGCTGGCACGGCCACTCTACCAACTTCGCCACGCCGTCCCCAAGGCGCTGACCACGACCCATCAGGAGCAAGGGTGAAGTGCCTTGCTCAAGGACACAACGGACCTGACTATGATGGTAGAAGGTGGCGATTGAACCAGGAACCCTCAGGTTGCTGGCACGGCCACTCTCCCAACTGCGCCACGCCGTCCCCAGTATGTTATTATTTGAATTGTAGCAGACACATTGGGCATGTTTGCACAAAGTTCGCGAGATAGTGTTAGGCTAAAATACTAAATAATAATACTTAAATACTAAAACATTAAAGTTGCGAATGTGAAAACATGAACATTACACACCTTCAAAATGTTCACGAGAGACAACAGTCGCAGATGGAGGCTTCTTCTCTGTTTAGTTCTTTGTTTTTTTCATCAACCGAAGCATTAGGAATGTAAAAAAAAAAACACGATATCCGCCGTTAACTCCATAGCTGTTAGGTTTGTTGTGTAATGGTGGGACCAGAGTACTAATAAAGTACTGTGGTACTAATTAATAAAAAAGATTTACTGCCTATGGAAAACACTCGTAGATATTTTTCATCCACACGTTGCTGAGACTAGGCGCGGCGCATTCGCGTGTCAAAACGCACACACTGAGCACCAGAGGTGTGGACTCGAGTCACATGACTTGGACTCGAGTCAGACTCGAGTCATGAATTTGATGACTTTAGACTCGACTTGACAAAATGTAAAGAGACTTGCAACTCGACTTAGGCTTTAACATCAATGACTTGTGACTTCACTTGGACTTGAGCCTTTTGACTTGACATGACTTGACATGACTTGCTACTTTCCCCAAAATCCAAAGCTTAAAAAGTTATTTGGGAGCGCTCCGTAATTTTCATTTTCTTCGTCTGTCTATCAGCGTGTTATTCCTGTCAGCTGGTGTGCTGTCAGTACAACAGCCAATCAAATTAGATCTACGTTGTTTTCATCACGCAGCATTCATCCAATCAAATTGCAGGACAACCAATGAACAAGAGTTGTCCAACAACGTGCCAGTGATAAACAATTATGTTAAAGTTGGTTTCGTTCGGGTATAAAAACTACAACTTGGTCAACAAAAAACGAATTGCCGTATGCAAATCACGCAGTTCGAATATTACAGACGGAGACGCAACAACTTCCAACTTCGTTCGACATTTGAAGTTGCACAAAGAAGGGTAAGTTTTGAATGTAAGATAACGTTTATTGGCTAAGTAACGTGACTTTTATTTGCTGCGTAGTTAAATCAGTGAGGCTGCAAACTCACTGCTAACGTTATAACCATGGACATCTTATAAGTAGACGCAGCATAGAGCCCTACTGCCTACTGGCGCAGACGAGGCGCGGGGCCGCCATCTTGGAGTGGTGATCCGCTCCACTCAGTGCACTTCATTTGGCAGGAGCAATGAACTGTCAGCGCATTTAATTCATCTTACCTCACTGAATACCACTGATTTTCACACGCCTTTTTGTCATACGTGTAGCTATGATAACAGACACATGTTTTATTATTCATAGTTTGCTTAACAGTAATATAATATTCTTATACGCTATAAGTGACCAGACGTCCAAGATCAAAACTGGGAATATAATCCCAGAGAAGGGGGAAAAAAACGGTAAACTATTTTTAAATTGAAGAAACAATATGATTAGGTAATATATACATGCGTGTATCCTACATAAACAATGTATGAATACATTATATATCTATATATCTTAGGGACCTATAGACTGTATCTCTGTTGCTTCAGCAGCAGAGAGTTTATTCTGTCTTGACACTTTGTATTGATATTTTCTATTACATTCTTCCCTTAAATGATAATGTTTGCAGTGATTGTTTTATATGTATTATTTTATGTAAGTCGCTTTGGATAAAAGCGTCTGCCAAATACTTAAACATATATAAACACCTGAAAGTCTTCATATCAGCTAAAACCACCAATCTGTTTCACTGGATTCAGAATAAAACCAAATTCTGTTTAACCCAACAATGTTAGTATTTGAATATTGTTACTTGAAGACTTATTCCTGGTTACAATTATACTGTTAAGAAAGTATTGTCTTATACTTTGCCTAAAATGAGAATGCATCATAATCAGTGGCGGCTGGTGAATTTTGTTCTTGGTGGGGCTGAAAGTTTGTAAAGCAAACCCCTGTAGGGGGGTCATCCTCCTCCAGAAGATTTCTTTGTGATTTTCACATACAAATATTGAAGATCTTTGATCCTTCTCAACTCTGTGGTAATATTATTTTCATAAAATACAACCAATAGTACGTTAATGTTAAATCTTACTTGTGAAAAGTAATCCCCCGATTCCTATTTTCAACAGTCCGCTCATTTGAGCAGGAAAACGCTGAACACCATCTTTGTTTTCTACCTGTCAACTGTCAATTTAGGCTGCTCGCCGGCTCCTCATCACCACTTCAAGATGGCGGCCAAATTGCTCACGTCACAGCAACCAATGCTGCGTCTACTTATAAGATGTCTATGGTAACGTCATTGCAAACACGGCAATATGTTGCGTCCACTGCAGTTTGCTACCTTATTCATACTTTTTGTCAAGTGATTTTTTTTTAAGCAGGGTTGCATGAGGTACCTATACATAACGTTACGTTAGTCAATGTATCACACACAGTAACGTAACGTTAGTCAATGTATCACACACAGTAACATTACGTTAGTCAATGTATCACACACAGTAACATTACGTTAGTCAATGTATCACACACAGTAAGGTAACGTTAGACGGCGGTCAGCAGCACGGCGTATTTTAGCCACCTCCAAAAAGACAAACATAGTCAAATAAAGGTCAGTTAAAATGTATACTATATTAAGAATATGTGTACATATTGCATAGGGTCCTGACATCTAAAAAGTACAACTCTGTTCATTGTTATGTTCATATATTTATGTTTTTCATGTGTACGCACACATCAACACACATACAGTATGAGATGAGATCAATGAGATAAGGTAAGAACAGGATAGAAACTGCTGTGGAACTAGTTACAATGCAATATGCCATGGAAATACAATGTTAACACTTTTGTGCAAATAAGTACAGTTGCACTTGTTTTTTTCAAATGTGTTTATTCTGTAAAGGAATGAGTTACATGTTTAAAATGACTGGTTAATAGTGCTATTTTGAAGTGCAATGTCAGCACTATCTTTTTCCCTGCAATTTCAAATGCACTTATTTTAATAAATAAATACAGCGTTTTAAAAGCATACACAATCTGTGTAAATATATTAGTCTGTGGTTAAAAGGACTTGAAATGACTCGAAACTCAAAGTGCAGGACTTGGGACTTGACTTGAGACTTTCCAGTCTTGACTTTGGACTTGACTCGGGACTTGACTCGAGACTTGAGGGTAAAGACTTGAGACTTACTTGTGACTTGCAAAGCAATGACTTGGTCCCACCTCTGCTGAGCACATACAATCATAAAAATCGTCCAAAGGAATACTGACAAAATAACAGCAATACTACTGGTTAATAAAAAGGGTGCGTGGAAGGCAATATGAAGGTATTTGGGCTTCAGAACTGTCAATAAAGTTGACGCTTTAAACACGGAAGTGCCGCAACTTAACACATGCCTCGCCAAATGTGTCAGTACAGCATTACCACCATTGCTTCAAATTAAGGTAAACATTTAAATAACCAACATCCAGACCTGCACAAGGAGTTTAAAGCGTGGCAGGTAAGATAGTTAACAGCTTCCCCCGTACACACATACAGTAGACACAAGACATGCATACAGCTGATTGGCTTGTTGAAAATTATTAGAGCAGTCCAAACCACCCACGTAATGTAAAATAATGCAAGTGAATTGACTACATTTTGTAACAAATTCCCACTTTTTCATTTGCGTTTTATCTTTAACAATGTGTGTTTTACATGCTACTTGTCTTGTCTGTATATTTTTAGCCTCGTTTTCAGTGTTTACTAATTATTGTATATGTCTTAAAGCACAGCTCAAAATTGGCAACCATAAATTATGAAGCATTTAATACAATGTTAATAAAGCTTTCTATTCTGTTCTAACCTAATTGTAGATAATGATAGGCTTTATTTAATATGTAAAATACAAACCCCGTTTCCATATGAGTTGGGAAATTGTGTTAGATGTAAATATAAACGGAATGCAATGATTTGCAAATCCTTTTCAACCCATATTCAATTGAATGCACTACAAAGACAAGATATTTGATTTTCAAACTCATAAACTTTTTTTGTTTTTTGCAAATAATAATTAACTTAGAATTTCATGGCTGCAACACGTGCCAAAGTAGTTGGGAAAGGGCATGTTCACCACTGTGTTACATCACCTTTTCTTTTAACAACACTCAATAAACGATTGAGAACTGAGGAAACTATTTGTTGAAGCTTTGAAAGTGGAATTCTTTCCCATTCTTGTTTTATGTAGAGCTTCAGTCGTTCAACAGTCCGGGGTCTCCGCTGCCGTATTTTACGCTTCATAATGCGCCACACATTTTCGATGGGAGACAGGTCTGGACTGCAGGAGAGCCAGAAAAGTACCCGCACTCTTTTTTTACGAAGCCACGCTGTTGTAACACGTGCTGAATGTGGGTTGGCATTGTCTTGCTGAAATAAGCAGGGGCGTCCATGAAAAAGACGGAGCTTAGATGGCAGCATATGTTGCTCCAAAACCTGTATGTACCTTTCAGCATTAATGGCGCCTTCACAGATGTGTAAGTTACCCATGCCTTGGGCACTAATGCACCCCCATACCATCATAGATGCTGGCTTTTGAACTTTGCGTCGATAACAATTTGGATGGTTCGCTTCCCCTTTGGTCCGGATGACACGATGTCGAATATTTCCAAAAACAATTTGAAATGTGGACTCGTCAGACCACAGAACACTTTTCCACTTTGCATGAGTCCTTCTTAGATGATCTCGGGCCCAGAGAAGCCGGCGGCGTTTCTGGATGTTGTTGATAAATGGCTTTCACTTTGCATAGTAGAGCTTTACCTTGCACTTACAGATGTAGCGACCGACTGTATTTAGTGACAGTGGTTTTCTGAAGTGTTCCTGAGCCCATGTGGTGATATCCTTTAGAGATTGATGTCGGTTTTTGATACAGTGCCGTCTGAGGGATCGAAGGTCACGGTCATTCAATGTTGGTTTCCGGCCATGCCGCTTACGTGGAGTGATTTCTCCAGATTCTCTGAACCTTTTGATGATATTATGGACCATAGATGTTGAAATCCCTAAATTTCTTGCAATTGCACTTTGAGAAACGTTGTTCTTAAACTGTTTGACTATTTGCTCACGCAGTTGTGGACAAAGGGGTGTACCTCGCCCCATCCTTTCTTGTGAAAGACTGAGCATTTTTTGGGATGCTGTTTTTATACCCAATCATGGCACCCACCTGTTCCCAATTAGCCTGCACACCTGTGGGATGTTCCAAATAAGTGTTTGATGAGCATTCCTCAACTTTATCAGTATTTATTGCCACCTTTCCCAACTTCTTTGTCACGTGTTGCTGGCATCAAATTCTAGAGTTAATGATTATTTGCAAAAAAAAAAATGTTTATCAGTTTGAACATCAAATATGTTGTCTTTTTAGCATATTCAACTGAATATGGGTTGAAAATGATTTGCAAATCATTGTATTCCGTTTATATTTACATCTAACACAATTTCCCAACTCATATGGAAACGGGGTTTGTAATTATAAACTATTATTTGAGTGGGTTAGTGTGTCTGTCTCACAATCCGAAGGTCCTGGGTTCGATCTTGCGCTCGGGATCTTTCTGTGTGGAGTTTGTATGTTCTCCCCGTGACTGCGTGGGTTCCGTCCGGGTACTCCGGCTTCCTCCCACCTCCAAAAACATGCACCTGGGTATAGGCTGATTGGCAACACTAAATTGGCCCTAGGGTGTGAATGTGAGTGTGAATGTTGTCTGTGGCGACTTGTCCAGGGTGTACCCCGCCTACCGCCCGTGTGCAGCTGGGATAGGCTCCAGCTCCCCCGCGACCCCATAAGGGACAAGCGATAGAAAATGGATGGATGGATGGATGGGTGGATGTTATTTGAGTGCAATAGGAATAGCCCATGTGTTTAATGTGCCTTTTAATTTTAATATTGTTATTTCGGTGCAATAAGAATCATATGTTTTATCATAAATGCCCTGTTAAAATGAAGCCAATAATTAAGTTTTTTATGCTATCCTTTATTTTGAAAAGTATCAACAAGTATTGAAATACATAACAATATACCATTTGGTACCAAAATATTGGTGGTGATACAACTCTAGGTGGGACGTATGTGTAAACGTAACTATGTAGTTGCTTACGTTTCCGAACGTAAACCATGCAGTGACGTGGCAAGTGGTGTCCCAATTCTTAGGAAAAATTACAAAACTACCCCTTTTTGCTTCATTTCGAAAGTGTAGTGGTAGTGAGTGAGGGGGTGTATTGGGATTGGGCCTAACTATTAAAAAAGTTGCTCGAAAGCACCGGGTGTCACAAACCATGATTTTAAGGCTCAACCATACATAATTAGCTAAACAGCCAGTATAAAAACGTTGGCATGCTAACGTTCTGTACTATGCTAACAGTGAACGAGTGTTAGCTCGACAGCATTGATGGAGCTTGAGAGGTGCTTCAAAGAGGAATGGGCAAAACTGCCGTAAGTATTTGGCCACCCATCCAAATGATCAGAATTATGGTGTGGGGTTGTTTTTCAGGAGCTTGGCTTGGCCCCTTAGTTCCAGTGAAAGGAACTTTAAAATGCTCCAGGATACCAAAACATTTTGGACAATTCCATGCTCCCAACTTGTGGGAACAGTTTGGAGCGGGCCCCTTCCTCGTCCAACATGACCAAGGTCCATAAAGACATGGATGACAGAGTCTGGTGGGGATGAACTTGACTGGCCTGCACAGAGTCCTGACCTGAACCCGATAGAATACCTTTGGGATGGATTAGAACGGAGACTGAGAGCCAGGCCTTCTCGACCAACATCAGTGTGTGACCTCACCAATGCGCTTTTGGAAGAATGGTCGAAAATTCCTATAGACACACTCCGCAACCTTGTGGACAGCCTTCCCAGAAGAGTTGAAGCTGTAATAGCTGCAAAAGGTGGACCGACATCATATTGAACCCTATGGGTTAGGAATGGGATGGCACTTCAAGTTCATATGTGAGTCAAGGCAGGTGGCCAAATACTTTTGGCAATATAGTGTAGGTGTACTAAGCTTGTGGCATCGTAATCAAACAGACTTGAGGCTGTAAATGCTGTCAAAGGTGCATCGAGTATTGAACAAAGGATGTGAATACTTATGTACATGTGATTATTTGTTGTTTATTTTTTTAATACATTTGCAAATTTCAAAAAACTATTTTCACATTGTCATCATGGTGTATTGTGTGTAGAATTTTGAGGACAAAAATGTATTTATTCTATTTTGGAATAGGGCTGTAACATAACAAAACATACTTTCCGGATGCATTGTATATACTACAAGTCAAAAGTTTGTATCCTATTGATTGACAGTGTCTCCAAACTTTTGATTGACTTTTTGTCGCATGTCCGCCATTCTCTCTGCCACTGGCAGTCGTCAACCAAGCATGACTGATGCATGCTAGCAAAACCACAGAGGTCTAACAGACGACGCATACGTCTTAATTGTGGAAAAGTTGTCGTCTCGCATCACTCTACAGTATAAAGTCTGATACTTGCTGTGTCTTAAGGATCCTTTCTGGCAGTTTTTCAGCAGTGCATAAAAGTAGGAGAGTTCAGATTCAAACTTTCTGGTTACATTCAAAGTTTCAAAATCCTGTGCAGACATTTTTCTCTCAAATAGAAAGTTCAGCATTTCCTGACAGAACTAGGACAGATTTAGAACAAATGCACATTTTAGAATACAGTGAGAAATACTCTAAAGGGAATATTCTGTGCTTCTATCTCAAACAAAACCACAATAACCCTGGAAAGACAAGCTCAACCTAATATCCCAAATAATGCTACTTAGCTCATCCAGTCATTAGCGGAAGATCAATCCAAACAGTTATTTTATGTGTTTAAGCAAATCAATAAGAAATTAGCATGCATTTTGGTTTGTTGAGGAAACCAATCGATTCTTCAATCTGGCAGTTGGAGAGTATTCAAAATGCTGAATAAGAAGCACTAATGAGCAATGAATTTAAAAGTCAATGAGGAATCACTGGCTTCATCAGTCTTAGTGTGTTTGTCCCACCAAGCATGAAGTACACATAGTGGAATGATAACGTACACTATATTGCCAAAAGTATTTGGCCACCCATCCAAATGATGAGAATCAGGTGTCCTAATCACTTGGCCTGGTGTATAAAATCAAGCACTTAGGCATTGGGACTGTTTCTACAAACATTTGTGAAAGAATGGGCCGCTCTCAGGAGCTCAGTGATTTCCAGCATGGAACTGTCATAGGATACCAGCTGTGCAATAAATCCAGTCGTGAAATTTCCTTGCTCCTAAATATTCGAAAGTCAATTTTATTATAAGAAAAGTGAAGAGTTTGGGAACAACAGCAAGTCAGCCACGTAAATTGACAGAGAGGGGTCAGAGGATGCTGAAGCGCATAGTGCAAAGACTTTCTGCACAGTTAGTTGCTACAGAGCTCCAAACTTCATGTGACCTTCCAATTAGCCCACGTACAGTACGCAGTGAGCTTCATGAAATGGGTTTCCATGGCCGTGCAGCTGCATCTAAGCCATACATCACCAAGTCCAATGCAAAGCGTTTGATGCAGTGGTGTAAAGCACGTTGCCACTGGACTCTAGAGCAGTGGATACGCCTTCTCTGGAGTGATGAATCACGCTTTTCCATCAGAAAATCGGATGGACGAGTCTGGGTTTGGAGGTTGCCAGGAGAACACTACATTTCGAACTGCATTGTGCCGAGTGTGAAATTCAGTGGAGGAAGAATTATGGGGTAGGGTTGGTTTTTCAGGAGTTGGGCTTGGCCCCTTAGTTCCAGTGAAAGGAACTTTGAATGATCCAGGATGCCAAAAATATTTTGACAATTCCATGGGATGGCACTTCAAGTTCATATGTGAGTAAACGCAGGTGGCCAAATACTTTTGGCAATATAGTGTATATTGCATAATGTAAATGTACTTTCTATTTATTACCTTTAAAAAAATAGACCTAATAATTAACGATCATCAATCTTCATTATGACGTCACTTTTGTCACTTGATTGACATTCGTGGCACCCGAGGATCTTGTGAGATGATGCTGGCTGCTGCGAGCTAAGTGTGAAGAAAAAATGAACCGGCAGAAATGTGAGAGACACTTTTTATTTCAACAGACTCTCGCAGCGTACATGCGTCTCCTGGCCCCTTTTAACAGGGGCCAGGAGACGCCAGCATATAACCCCAATCCTTGAGAGTTTGCACTGGCTCCCTGTTCATTTTAGAATTGATTTTAAAACCTTGCTGTTTGTTTTTAAAGCTTTACATGGACTGGCACCTCAGTATATCTCGGACCTCATCCAAACTTACAATCCTGCGCGCGCTCTGAGGTCCGAGAGCCAGCTCCAGCTCGTGGTGTCCAAGACGAGACTTAAAACCAGGGGAGACAGGGCCTTCTCTGTGGTCGGCCCTAAGCTCTGGAACACTCTGCCCCTCCATGTTCGAACTGCTCCCACAGTGGAGTGTTTTAAGTCTCGTCTTAAGACCCACTTTTATTCTCTGGCTTTTAACACTACGTGAGTTGTGTGGTCCTCTGTTGTCCTCTGTGTTTTTAAAATTTTGCTTTTTGCTTTCTATTTACTGTTTTAATTGGTTTTACCCTTTGAAATTGTTTTTAATCATATTTATTTTATATTGTTTTTAATTTTGTTTAATATTGTTGTGCAGCACTTTGGAAACATTTTGTTGTTTAAATGTGCTATATAAATAAAGTGGATTGGATTGGATTGGATTGAAAAGTCTAACACCGACCGCACAGTTCCTGTCTTCACAATAAAAGTGCTGCTCTATCCTGCCTGCGCTAACAAAATAGGACTCAGAAAGCTAGCGCACACAAGCTAGCAAGCTACGGAGTTTTCCTCCAATGTATTTCTTGTAAAGTGTATAAAAGCGAGTATGGAAGCTGGACTACTAAGATGCCAAAAACCAAACACTTTCATGTGGTATTAAACAGAAAGGAGGACTTTTTGTAAATTCAAAGTTGTGGAAGTCATCAGCACTACTGTGAATCCTGTCTGATTCCATTTAATGCAAGTCATCAGAATCAGGTAGAACACAACTTATATTCTTGTCTTCATGAAAGAAAGGAATCTATATGTGTATATATAATATAATTGTACATACATATATATATGTATATATATATAGATATATATATATATATACATACATACATACATACATACCGGTACTGTATATATACATACATACATACATAGTACATATATATATATATACATACATACATACATACATACATATATACATACATAAATACATACATATATATATATAAATCTATATAACCTTCGATCCTGGGCTCGGGATCTTTCTATGTGGAGTTTGCATGTTCTTCCCGTGACTGCGTGGGTTCCCTCCTGGTACTCCGGCTTCCTCCCACCTCCAAAGACATGCACCTGGGGATAGGTTGATTGGCAACACTAAATTGGCCCTAGTGTGTGAATGTGAGTGTGAATGTTGTCTGTCTATCTGTGTTGGGCCTGTGATGAGGTGACGACTTGTCCAGGGTGTACCCCGCCTACCGCCCGTGTGCAGCTGGGATAGGCTCCAGCACCCCTGCGACCCCGTAAGGGACAAGGGGTAGAAAATGGATGGATGAATGGATATATATATAGAAAGAGAGAGAGGATGAGGTAGATCACCTCGACTTGGTCATTTGAAAAGTAGCTCATCTACTGAAAAAGTGTGGGCACCCCTGTTCCAGATCATAGACAATGCCTCTCACCTTGATAAAATGATGAGGACATAATCTGACAAGCTGGTTAACTTTGGCCTCCAATTTTAGAACAGGAAATGGTGAGAAATACACAAAAAGACGTTTGGTTCCACCCCCCTTTTTTGAGAGCATTATGAGTCATTCTTCATCTAAACGGGAATATATGCAGACATTGTACAGTAAACGGGAATATATGCAGACATTGTACAGTAAGTGATGTTTTATTATGTTTGTTGGCTTTCATGAAGTCTGCATTGAGTAGTCAACAGCGTTGTCGTCAAAGGAAAAGGCGAAGGTCGTGATGCGTTTGTAAACTTAATGCGCCACCGTATGCTTAAAGGGGAACTGCACTTTTTTTAAAATTTTGCCTATGGTTTACAATCATTTTTTTAATGCATTCTAAACATTTTTCTGTGTCGTTCTCGCCATTTCCAGGTCCTAAATGGCTGTCAAAGTGTACCAACTTGTCGGAGTACTACTTTCTAGGTAAGGGGCATGATTTACGATTTACAGTATATTTTTCCAGGGAGCAAGGAAGCGAGTCAAAATTGAACACATGCTTGTTATCACAGGGCTGCTATAAATAGTTTGTCTGTGTTACAATAACAATATCATGAATACTTGGTTAGAATTTCAAATCATGAAATGTATATTAAGTATTGTTTGCGGTTTTTGATTGGTTATTTATTGGATTTTATGAGCGGACTAGTGGAGCTCCCGTCGGCTCTGCTATAAGCAGACTTTTATTTACGTTTATGTAAAATTTAGAATGCATTAAAAAAAAAACATCCGTCGTCATGTCGTTCATGATTGTGAATGATAGGCAAAATTCCCAAAAAAGTACAGTTCCTCTTTAAAGTCAGTGGTGGCCGTATAGACAACGCCAACATGTACCATATTGTGAAACCACACTAAACAAACATGACAAACACATTTCGGGAGAATATTTGCAACGCAACACAGTATAAACACAACAGAACAAATACCCAGAATTCCCTGCAGTACCAACTCTTCCGGGACGCTACAATATAAAACCTTGATGGAGGTGTTTGGATGTTTTTTTTAAGCACTTAATAGGCTGAATAGAGTGAATCTTATAGGCTCCATTGTAAGCTGACTTTTAAACGCATTTATTTACTCTTTAAAATACAAAAAAAAATTTAAAACATGTGTACTTGTCTTACATACGGATTGTGAATGATGGGCAAAATTCCAAATTCCCCTTTAATGAAAGACTGTATTCCTTTTATAAACATATTTAATCAACTTTGAAAGATTCACCGTATAAGTGCTTGTAAAACTATAAAGCACATAATACATTACTGGTTAAACACACACACTTGCATTTTTAATATCAGCTGTGCAAAAAAAGGCCCTTAGTTTGGAGACTGACTGTATTTGCTGTTTTTAAGATCATCTACATGAGCAGTCCCTCGATGGTGAAGTAGAATGTTTTACAAAAGGTCAGTAACCAAAGCAGTAAAAATAGTGCAGCAAACAAAAGCAAAGGGAAGCCTCCCCCCCAGAGGGTTCTGGCTTTTTTCTTCATAACCCCTACAGCGTTGTATCCCTAATCAAGTAAGGCTTATTTTCATCCTCCAAGGTTCCCCTCGCCAGCACTGCTCTTTATAAAATAAAAATAAATTGAATTGCAGGCTAAAGCCATTTCTCAACCAAGCCTAAAAATGGAAAAATATTGCTTTTTCCATAATTAAACTCCCAAGGATATTACTTAACTTGTTGTGATAAGATCCGGTCTCAAAGGGGAAGAGAAGTAAGGACTGCAAAGAGATTTTTTTCCCAGTAAATGGCAGCTAAAGCTGGATTTACACTCTATTGTTCAAGTGACACAATTTAAAGGTTACTCTTCCAAGTGGTACAATTCCATTATGTGTCATGTGCTGAATTCAGATGCTGCGAATCTGCTGCATAAACGGACATACCTTGTCAATGCAAATCTGCTATCCTTCAAGTGACCCATGCAGTTTCTTTGCAAAACAACAACAATAAACACATTGTAAGACACATGCTGTAAATATAAAGCATAGACCGTTAAATACGATCAAATTATGGAATGTTAGACGTGTAAAGAAAATGGGGAAAGATTTGCCTACGGGGTAATAATGTTAAGGTTACTTGCACTTGGTGCAATCAGTCCAAGATAACTAAATGGTATGTAAGATGTAACACATTTGCCAGCAAAAAAAGTTATATGCACATGTAAAATGTCAATTAATGAATGACAGTGTGTTTTTAATCATCATACGCAAATACGGTGTTAGCTCTCACTGTTATGCTGATGACACCCAACTCTACATGCCCCTAAAGCTGACCAACACGTCGGATCGTGGTCAGCTGGAGACGTGTCTAAATGAAATTAAACAATGGATGTCCGCTAACTTTTTACAACTCAACGCTGAGAAAAGGGAAATGCTGATTATCGGTCCTGCGAGACACCAACATTTATTTGATAATACCACCTTGGCATTTGACAACCAAACAATTACACAAGGCGACTCGGTAAAGAATCTGGGTATTACCTTCGACCCAACTCTCTCGTTTGAGTCACACATTAAGAGTTTTTACTAAAACGACCTTCTTTCATCTCCGTAATATCGCTACAATTCGTTCCATTTTGTCCACTAGCATCGCTGAGATCATTATTCATGCGTTCGTTGCATCTCGTCTCGATTACTGTAACGTATTATTTTTCAACTGCACACACAGTCTTAGTAGATCACATGCAACACGCCCACTAATAGTACACACTATTTAATAGCTCGTTTGTGTCCTCTGTATGTGCTGAGCTTGTTGTATCCTTGTTTTGACTTGACAAATTACCTCCTTGTTATGTTTGTTTGATATACAGTACTGTATAACACTTTATTTTGTGTTGAAAGTGGACAAACCTTTACTAAAATAGGGACTTTTCTTGAGGCTAGAACCAATTATTCATGATCTATTATGTTATATCCACTATGGACTGGACTCTCACACTATTATGCTAGATCAGTGGTTCTTAACCTTGTTGGAGGTACCGAACCCCACCAGTTTCATATGCGCATTCACCGAACCCTTTTTTAGTGAAAAATAAAATGTTTTTTCTCAATTAATTCTTAATTTATAAATATTAATCATGAAATGATTAAAATTATATTAAAGAAATACAAATAAAGATATATTTTACAAACAGAAAGTTACAGGAATGTACACATGATCCCATGTTTACATCTCATTGTGCAACATGTGAATGTTTTAGTGGGAACTAAATGCGATATCTGAAAGGGGTACAGATTATTTCCAAAGCAGGACCCCCACCCAGACATACAATACTAGTACACGGCTCATGAAAAACATTGTTTCCTTGCGAGAACTTAATTACCCTTCGTGTACCGTAAGCCGACAAGCCTTATGCTCGCTGTTTCTCTCTGCGTTTTCCCTCCATGTCTGACGTCCTTGTTGTCCTCACACAGTGCCTTCCCGAGTCTTCCCTTTGTGATCTCCCGTTGTTCCCCTGTGGATTTGGACTGCCTTCCTCGATCCTCGACCCTCGCCTGGACACGGACCAGTCGCTTCTCTCCTGCCCTCGACAGCTTGCCTGTGCACAGACTGCCCTCCTGCTTTGTCCCTCCTCTCGCTCTCCTCAACATTTGGTAACACACACTTCAGCTAACCATTCACACATACACACTCTTGGGTTTTGTCACACACTCCATTCTATAGTTCTAGTTAGTATTGTTTATGATTATATATACATTGTCTATATATATATATATATATATATATATATATATATATATATATATATATATATATAATTAATCAAAGAACTTTACTGCTCCCTGGTGTCTGTGCTGTCAACTCCTTTAGCAAACATAACATACTTAATCCCATGTGGATTTTGTCGGTTTTCTCCCTTACAAAGATATGAAAAATGCAGAACATTGTGGTAGGTTTATTTTACAGAGAGACAGAATGTAGTAAAAAAAATGTAATCAGAAAAATCTATATTAATGTTCAATAATTTGTTTCGATTTACATTTCGGAAGTATAATTCTAAAGAGTAGTGTATTTTGTGTGTGTGTGTGCATGTGTGTGTACCGGTAATTAGGTTAATTATTTATTTATTTTTACTTTTAATCTTTATCTGATGACACAACTGAATTAATTTGACACAAATTATCTAATGACACTACTAAATTAATTCCACACAAACTATCACAAGATTATGATCAAAAACCTCCCATTATAAAAATAACTTTCAGGTTAACTTCCATTCTTCTACTTAACATTGTGCACAATGTTGTTGTGATCTATAAAGCAAACAGATTGTGTTGGAAAGAAGAAAAGAAAATATAAAAGCGTATATATTGACTGAAATCAAACACAATCAAAGAGCATCAATTTAGAAGTTCAAGAGAAAGAATAAAAGTGGGTGGAATTATTTAAGTACAGCCCACGCGTGTTGACTACAAATGGTAATTTATGAACACAAACCGCCTCATTTCAGAGGCAGATTATATTAATTTAGTACCACAGCAAAATGTCTGCAGAAAAAAATGTTAACATTTTGCAATTGATCATTGCATGATTATAACAATTCTTATTGTGTGTTATTAATGTCAAGGTGACCCCAGGATGCAGAGACAGAGGGTGGCGGCGTGCAGGTCAAAGAATAGAACTCTTTATGTAGAGAACAAAAAATGGCAGAAACAAAAGGCTAGTGCAAGGCAAGTAGCGGCAGCAGAGAAACTCAAGCACACAAAAAAGCAATAATCTGGCGGTGGCAAGGAGCAACACGTGACCCTAAGCAAACTTGATTGGAAATAACATAAAACAGGTGCTTTGGCAGGAAACTAAACACAGAGTGAAGGTGCAGCAAATCACGGGGTCCAACAGAAAGTAGAACCAGAATAGCGACAGGAAATTCTACAAAACACAGGAAAATAACTCACAAAGTCCAAACTGACATGTGGGATCATGACGGCGCTAAACTGGTATCGAAACACAGAAGTGAAGCACCGCCCGTTAGAAAAGATACAGCGGAATGCAGGTTTTTTTTTTTTTTGATTATCAGTAAAATAATGTTTATGTACATTTTCTTTTGAGCTGTTTAAAAAAAGCATGATGTTAAGTAACATTTGCATGTAGCAAAAAAAACAGTATTCAGTCCCATGTTGATAGAGAGAGACTGATAGTTGAAAACGATCTGTTTATGACAGGGATTCTCAAACTGTGGTATGTGTACCAGTAGTGGTACACAGGCTCCATCTAGTGGTACGCCAAATAATCACTTGATTAAAGTACAGTGTTTTATTTTCCTATATTCAATCACAGAGTTACTCTTCAAGCTGTGTGTACTGTTACAATGGCCAAAAATATTAAATATGCTTGTTAAATAAAACCTCTGCCTTGTTTTTAATGACAACTTTGGCCTTTCCTTATGGTGGTACTTGGAGGGCCAAGTTTTTTTTGAGGTGGTATGAAGTTTGAAAACCACTGATCTACGGTACACAATTTTGTATCTATCTGCGATTAATTAGGAGTTAACTATGGTCAAAAATTGTTTAATTGTGAGTGAATATTATAATCAATTGACAGCCCTAATGCAAATGAAAATTCCTCTTTGTCAAACAGGAACAAATGTTTATGTCGCTATTTGTGTAATATCCTCCCTTGTAATGAGCCATGTGCAGCTGTTCTGTAGCTCTTTAGTTGCATATATACAGTATGTGTTGACAAGACATTGTTAATTGCGACAGTTGAATAGCTAAATTATCCACCTCTTAGTTCTCTATTAGTTCACTGAATACGAATCATATGTAGAGTTGTTGTCACGTCTATATTAGCCATGCACTCGGTGAGTTGGTGAATACCATTTCATGGATCAATCATAAAAGACATGCACCTGGGGATAGGTTGATTGACAACACTAAATTGACCCTAGTGTGTGAATGTGAGTGTGAATGTTGTCTGTCTATCTGTGTTGGCCCTGTGATGAGGTGGCGACTTGTCCAGGGTGTACCCTGCCTTCTGCCCGAGTGCAGCTGGGATAGGCTCCAGCACCCCCCGCAACCCAGAGAGATGGATGGATGGAATTGCAATGGTTATTTTTACATCTGGTTGCAGACTAAACACTTGACGAGGAAACAATTAATCAAGCAGCACTCAAAGTGGATTCAGACAATAAAATGCCTTTATGCAATATTGCAATTGTCCATGCCAACAAAGCAAGTATGCCTAATAGAAAGCGCTCAAATATAAAGTAAGGCCCCATCGTTCCTAAATGTGCTAGCCTGATGCTAAATTACATTGAATTGGCCATAGACATGCTGCTGATTAGCATTAACGATTTTACATTGTGATTTTCACACTCCCACATTTAGTAATGAAAACTACAACTAAGATGTAAATTCAAATTAAACAGCAGGTGTGTAATAAGTACAATATTTAGGGCATACTTAACTAAAGGTTTGCGTGTACTACAACACGAGCAAACTCGATGGCACACGCACAGCTGATCTACTAAACTTGTGTGGAGAGGATTGCTTCTCTTATAGCGGCAGAATAAGGAGTCTAATCCATTTAGTGTGTCTATCTTCATGAATATGCAGAATATATGCTAAGCATCAGAACGGCCACAATACTTGGATGAGATGGAAATATAATTAATTAGCATGTGCGATGTGTTTTATCAAGGCAGATCACTGTTCTGCGGGAGCTATTTTGTAGAAGATGGAGAGAGAATTCTCCATCCTCAGTGTGCGTGTCAACATATTTGGAGTCTCTGTGTTAAAGTTAAAGTTAAAGAACCAATGACTGTCACACACACATTAGTGTGGCGGAATTATTTTAACGGTACAGGGGAGATGGAGACGACACCGAGACAGGGACGTCATTTAGCTTGCTGCGTGTTTATTAACACAAGAGAGTGACGTGTGTAAATAACCCAAATACGTGGTGTGTAACTATGTGAAGCGATTACTTGGTGCGTGTTACCGGGAGCAGGCCCGGCCCTAACCAATCTGGCGCCCTAGGCAAGATTTTAGGTGGCGCCCCCCCACATCGGCAGTGAAGTGTATATACTCACAAGAACCCGAATAGCTTTGTCTTTGACCTTTTTTTTTACTTACAACTATACCTAATACATAAAGGGGTGGAAAAGTGACGATTACCTGCAGGGCAAACATTAGCTAACCAGAAGGCAATAACAATGTAAACAAAAAACACCTGCTTAAAAGATCTAATACAAACATTTATATGCACGTACAACACTTAGAACTTTTAGCATATCAGTATGTGGAATTAAATTATGGAATGGATTAAGTAAAGAAGTTAAAAAATTGTACTGATATGATTGTTATGATCCGCTGCCCGGATCATATTTTTTGTTTACGTTTTCCAGATACTGGTGTTTTTGGTTAGTTTTGGACTCCTTGAGTACCTGTTTTGTACACCT
The DNA here is from genome assembly GCF_033978685.3 of Nerophis lumbriciformis. Classification (NCBI taxonomy): domain Eukaryota; kingdom Metazoa; phylum Chordata; class Actinopteri; order Syngnathiformes; family Syngnathidae; genus Nerophis; species Nerophis lumbriciformis. The sequence goes on along the minus strand of NC_084555.2, from coordinate 21,501,887 downwards.
GAGTTTGTTGCCATGGCTGCTTATTATTTTCACCTGCCGCGTTTGTTCTTGACACGCACCTGTTTGTCATCACTGACATTATTATTTAAGTCTGTCCTCCCTGTCATTCGTTCTGGCTTCGTAGTTTGTTTTCGTGCAACAGTTGACGACTTTTGTTCCGGCTCTGTACCTGTTAGCTTCCATGCTAAATTCCTTTTTTACCTTCTAGCTCCCATGCTAGCTCTTTTAGTTTTTGCCTTATGTGCTATGAGCACCCTTTTCTTTTTTCCAGTATAAGTTATTTATTAAATAAATACTTTCTTACCTGCACGCTGTGTCTGACGCCCGTCTGCATTCCTGAGAGAACGAACCCCGCATCACAATGCGCCCCGGTCGTCACAGTACGAAGCCAGCAAGAAAGAGTTCTCTCGCTACGGGCTTGACGGAGGTAGATGAAGGTGCGTGGATGGTCCTCCGAGCGATAGAAGCAGAGACGCTCCGCTGTTCTCCAGATGAGGAGATGATATGGGGACCTGGAGGTGTTCTGGTCCCGATCGACTCCATCTGGCCCGGGGAGGTCCGCTCTCAGCCCGCTCGCACGCGTCAGCGAAGGCGGAAGTCGCACAAGACGGCTTCAGCTCGCGACAGAGACGCGCCACCCCCGCAATTCTTCCCTCCGGAACACAGCCAACCAGCCCAGGATTCCCCTCCGCCGATGTTTGGTAATCCCATCACTCACTTTGCCAAACAGTTCACTGATTGGGCTGTCAGTCAGCTGGAGACCCGCGCGAATGACGTCATCCCGTCCACTGGTGATGACGTCATAGACGAAGACATTTTTTTAAATTCAGTCAATTCTTTCTGTCAGCCGCCTCCAAATGACTTTAATTCAACAATTAAATACTATCAGGACATTTTTGTTCATTATAAGTCTAGTCAGTACCAGTCACATTCTGGTTTTCAAGCCCCACCCCCTATGGTTCAAGCTCCGCCCACTCTGTTTTCTCCCTCTTGGTCATCCCTACAGTCCACTATTGAAGAGCAGAATAGACAATTTGGACAATCAAAAGGGGAGGAGCCTACCCACCTCCTAGCCTCCTCCCTCCCACCCCTAAAGACTGTTCCAGACTGCACAAAACGCGTCTGGGATCCGCTTCTTGAGGGGGGGGCTAGTACTGGGTGCTTTGCTAGTGGGCGGGCACAGCTGCGCCCAGCCAAGCCCAAACCTCCATGCCGGCCTCCGCCACCAGACCTTCGGCATGCTAAGCCGCAACCCCCGGCCAGGCCACCTCCGCCAAAGTCACGCCCAGCACCAGCTCCAAGGCTGGTTCTCGCACCAGCACCGACTCCAAGTCTGGTTTCCACACCAGCACCGACTCCAAGTCTGGTTTCCGCACCAGCACCTGTTTCCACGGCAACGACAACGACAGCTCGGACGCCTGCCACTCTGACGCCACCATCAACCCTGGTGGTCCTGCAAACACCATCCTCTCCACCTCCTGCTCCATCGCTGCAATGCACACGAGACCCCGCAGTGACCGACCAAGTAAAAAGGGCATTGCACCAACAGGCCAAACAACTTGGACAACAGGAGGAACAGTTTGGCGTTCTTGGGGCTTGCGTCAACGCCATGGCGGAACGCCAAGACGCCCGCCTTGACGCTTTGGAGAGACAGCTGGGAAGTATTCTCACCGCACTGCAGGTGATGATTCCCCCTACGGCCAACCCAGCAGCCCAGCTGAGACATCCACCACTCGCAGATACTCCGTTGCCTGCTCCGCCTCTGGCTCCGCCCACGCCGACAGAAGAGCCGCCGGCTCCGCCTCTGGCTCCGCCCACGCCGACAGAGACGACGCCTTCTGTTTCCACGGCGACGACGCCTTCTGTTTCCACGGCGACGACGCCTTCTGTTTCCACGGCGACGACGCCTTCTGTTTCCACGGCGACGACGACGCCTCCTGCTTCCACGGCGACGACGACGCCTCCTGCTTCCACGGCGACGACGACGCCTCCTGTTTCCACGGCGACGACGACGCTTCCTGTTTCCACGGCGACGACGACGCTTCCTCCTGCTTCCACGGCGACGACGACGCTTCCTCCTGCTTCCACGGCGACGACGACGCTTCCTCCTGCTTCCACGGCGACGATGACGCTTCCTGTTTCCACGGCGACGACGACGCTTCCTCCTGCTTCCACGGCGACGACGACGCTTCCTCCTGCTTCCACGGCGACGACGACGCTTCCTCCTGCTTCCACGGCGAGGTCTGCTCTCTCCTCGTCGTCTCAGCGACCTCGGGTGTTCTGGCGGCGCAAGCGGCGCTCTCGGAGGTTAGAGTATGGACGCCAGTGGCGCAAACAGCAGCGACACCCGAGACGTAGTCGCAGAACTCTCCGGCTGCTGAACTTCTGGCGCCACTCACGCCCACCTTCTCGACAGCCACAAATGTGGCCTTTCCGTGGTCGCCCGCCTCGCCTCCGGCAGCGGCGTTCCATTCGCCGCCGCCACCTGACTCGTCCCCGGTGGATTCGGGGACATGTGACCTGGCGACCCTCCGCCAAATCCTCCCTCCACCCTCCCTGGACTCTTGAACTTTGTTATAGTTGGGGGGGGTTTTAGTTTTTCAAAGGGACATCTGGAATCTGTCCCTTAAGGGGGGGGTACTGTTATGATCCGCTGCCCGGATCATATTTTTTGTTTACGTTTTCCAGATACTGGTGTTTTTGGTTAGTTTTGGACTCCTTGAGTACCTGTTTTGTACACCTGAGTTTGTTGCCATGGCTGCTTATTATTTTCACCTGCCGCGTTTGTTCCTGACACGCACCTGTTTGTCATCACTGACATTATTATTTAAGTCTGTCCTCCCTGTCATTCGTTCTGGCTTCGTAGTTTGTTTTCGTGCAACAGTTGACGACTTTTGTTCCGGCTCTGTACCTGTTAGCTTCCATGCTAAATTCCTTTTTTACCTTCTAGCTCCCATGCTAGCTCTTTTAGTTTTTGCCTTATGTGCTATGAGCACCCTTTTCTTTTTTCCAGTATAAGTTATTTATTAAATAAATACTTTCTTACCTGCACGCTGTGTCTGACGCCCGTCTGCATTCCTGAGAGAACGAACCCCGCATCACAATGCGCCCCGGTCGTCACAATGATCCAGTTTAAGAGGTTGTTCAAAATAATAGTGCTTACAAAGTACAAAGAAGAATTATGAGAAATACTTTCAACCTTATTGAAAATAAGATATTCTTCATCTCAGTAATGTTGTAACAAATAATATTTCTATTAAATAGGCTTTACTTTGCATTTTAATTAACGTGGGATTATTTTTTGTATTTAGAAATAATAGTACCAACTTTTTATTTTTTTTATTTTCTCCAACATTTGTGGCACTGGCGTGGCGCCCCCTGATGGACGGCGCCCTTAGCATTTGCCTATACGGCCTATGCCACGGGCCGGCCCTGACCGGGAGGTGTTGAAGGTGCGTGTTGTGAAAGATGCGGAAGTCCAGAGAGGGCAAGGCAGGCTCAGAGATCCGTGGGCAGGCAAGAGGTCAAGGGCTGGAGCGAGGCGTCGTAGTCCGGGGGCAGGCGAAAGGTCGAGACCCAGGGAGGCAGTAAGAAGTCCAGAGGGAATCCGGGGAGACGAGACACACATCTCAAAACCAGGGAACGAAGAGGAGCTGCCTGATGATGACACAGGACAAGACACAATGAGCACAGAGGAGGGGAAACAAAGAGCGTGTAGGCACATTTGGGGACAAGTGTTGTAAATTAGCTTTGGCTACAAACACTATGGATAACTGTTTCAGAAGTCTATGTTTTTGTATCTGTCCCTATTTCAAATAAACCTCTACAATAATAATAATAACATGGAAAGAGAGCCAGAGACGTGTGGGCTTACTGTACTGGTTACACATAGCTACGTTCTGGCACTGGAACGCAGGACACGCTGCCTTAAGTAGGACGTGGAGCTATCATCAGCGTCAGGTGTGTAGAGTGTAGAGTGGTTGGGGGCGCGGCCGCGGCAGGAGAGGAACTGCCGTAGGCGTGTCCGGAGGCGCGCTCAGATGAGCGCACAGAAGAATGTGTGGCGGCAGGTGCTTGAGAAGTAACACTCGGAAATAGAAAAAATAATAGACATATCGTCTATTCAGCAATATAATTTTCTGATGTTATAGTTGCTGGGTTGCTGTGCAAAAAGTATAACAAAACCAGCACCGTCTAAGTCATGTTACCCATAGTGAATTAACAGAACACATTTGTGTTAAAACGTTTTATATTTTTCACAATGACTAAGTTTGTGTTGTAAAATTTTTATCGGCCCGATTAAAATGATTGATATTTACGGCGGTCTTTTACACGGTCTCGTCTATGCGTACGTGCATACAGCGCATGCACACATACAAAAGCAGTACAAAAGAATCAACCAACTATTTGCAGTCATGTTTTTGTTATGATGGATTATACATTCGATAATAGGTAACACTAATTATCCAAATCGCTATTATTATTCAACAACACCCAGAGGTAATGCGCGTGCACGTGTTACGTGCGTACGTAGGTATGTCATTACACTCTAAAAGCCGTAAGAGGGCGTAAACAATGCTTAAAATAGATTGGAAAGTTACCGCCCTCTACGCATTTGTGTAAATGTTGCAAACAGCCCCTTCAAATTCAGTTGATGCATTTTGGTGTCTGCTGACATTTTTTTTTTAATGCTGTTCATTTATTCCATTTAGGGACTATACGATAATATACCTCCGACATGAAAAAAAACATATTTTAATGAGCGTTTTTGTGTGTTTGGGTCATTCTAGATGCATGAATGCGCTCCTGTTCTGACAGTCCACAGTCATTGTACTAAAAATAGTTTCTGTTGTCTAGAGATTTGGATTCTATATTGCAGCGAAGGTGTTACATATGCTGCTATAGTTCAACAACATCGCACACAGGTTGGAGAGCACAATAACATTAATGTGGAGGTCACATAATGCCAGGGGTACACGCATAAAGCTCATTTAAATAAGCTGGTGGGCACCACTTTTCAACTGCACACACAGTCTTAGTAGATCACACGAAACACGCCCACTAATAGTACACACTATTTAATAGCTCGCTTGTGTCCTCAGTATGTGCTGAGCTTGTTGTATCGTTTTGGCTTGACAAATCACCTCCTTGTTATGTTTGTTTGATATAAAGTACTGCATAACACTTTTTTTTGTGTTGAAAGTGTACAAACCTTTACTAAAATAGGGACTTTTGTCGAGGATAGAACCAATTATTCATGTTCTATTATGTTAGCTGTACTATGGACTGGACTCTCACACTATTATGCTAGATCCACTCGACGTCCATTGCACCGGTCGCCCGGGGGGGAATCTGCGGTCCCCTCCAAGGTTTCTCATTGTCATCCCATTGGGTTGAGTTTTTTCTTGCCCTGATGTGGGATCTGAGCTGAGGAAATGTCGTTGTGGCTTGTGCAGCCCTTTGAGACACTCGTGATTTAGGGCTATATAAGTAAACTTTGATTGATTGATTGATGTTTACATTGTTTCTTATGGAGAACGCTGCTACATTTTAAGAACATTTTGGTTTTCGAACCCTGCTCAAGAGCCAACTAAGTTTGTAAATCGAGGTTCCACTGTACTTGCAAATGAGACCCAGAGGTGTAACAAAACAAGATATAACAAATGGACAGCATAGTTATCATAATTAGCTCATTCAAAAAAATTTGTTTTTTTATAATTAACCAATTAAAATATATACTTTTTTTTTTTTTTTGCGTGTACCCACCTTAACACCTACTACAAAGTACGTTTGGATAGAACAGGGGTCGGCAACCCAAAATGTTGAAAGAGCCATATTGGACCAAAAATACAAAAACAAATCTGTCTGGAGTCGCAAAAAATTAAAAGCCATATTACATACAGATAGTGTGTCATGGAATTAAGAGGACTTAAAGGAAACTAAATGACCTCAAATATAGCTACAAATGAGGCATAATGATGCAATATGTACATATAGCTAGCCTAAATAGCCTGCTAGCATCGATTAGCTTGCAGTCACGCAGTGACCAAATATGTCTGATTAGCACTCCACACAAGTCAATAACATCAACAAAACTCACCTTTCATGCACAACCTTAAAAGTTTGGTGGACAAAATGAGACAAAAAAAGAAGTGGCATAAAACACGTCCTAGAAAGTCGGAGAAAGTTATACATGTAAACAAACTACGGTGAGTTCAAGGACCGCCAAAATTAGTAGGACAAAACGGCGCTCGCCAAATACTCGAATCAGTGAAGCATGTTTAATTTAAACAGTGTGCTTTGTAACAATTAGGGAGATTTGTGTCATGTTTGTCCTCCTACAGAAACCATATTAAAACAAAAATATATTGTTTTCCCCTCATCTTTTTCCATTTTTCATACATTTTTTGAAAAAGCTCCAGAGAGCCGCGGGTTGCCGACCCCTGGGATAGAACAAGCTACCTGAATCGCATTCCTCTTTTGGCACAGTTGGTCGAGGTGCATGCAATGTAGTGGACTTATAGAATGACTGTAATGTGATCAATCCACGCAGATTCTTAATGATAACACAGTATTTAATATAAAGAATCAAAACGGTTCTTCCAAATGATCAAAAAGTCAAACCCACAGCATGCTTGCTTACGACTGTGGGCAAAATCTCACAAATCACATTCGACTATGAAAACCTTTTGTCCAAGACAGCTCTATATAGTGGTAGTAAAGGCACTGATCATTTCAGAGTCACACTGGGTGCCTTGACAGCGTCGACTTGCGTGCACCACCACAGCGTACCGTTTAATTCTGACTGTCCATCACTGCCGCATCCAGCTGAGAGCTAGCTGACGTTTGCATTGTGTGCAGATGTAAAGGGATAGACGGAGGCACAATACTAAAATATAGTGTTGTGGCTGAACGCGTCCTAGGAGCCTTTCTTCTTTGTCTTCTTCTTCTTCTTTCTTTCACAGTCGCAGTAAAAAAAAAAATATGTGAGCGTTCTAAAATTGGTTGTTTCATTGGACTTAATTTAAGTAATTATCGTATTTATTTGTTTGTTTGTTTGCATTGGAACTCCTCGTTAGAATGAATGGGCTCCCTGCATCTGTGCATGTATCCAAGGAATGCGGAGATGGAATAGCGAATTGAAGGGATCTTTCATGTGATTACAATCAATACACTGAGAGCCTGATTAACTAAAGCTTTGTGTGTACTAAAAGACCTGCAAGCCATGATACCACGCGCAAAGCTGATCTACTAAACGTGAAAAAAGTGGTTTTAATGTCGATGCACAGCAGGAGTGCCTATAAAATGCCCATAAAAAGTGGATGATGTTTGAAAACGTAGCAAAACGCCACAGGTAGGAGCATAAGGCGCCGATCTACATTTCTGCCAGTGGGTGCTCTGTGTGTGTATTAGTGTTGTCCCGATACCAATATTTTGGTACCGGAACCAAAAGTATTTTGGTACTTTTCGGTATTTTTCTAAATAAAGGGGACCACAAAGACGTCATTGTTAGCTTTATTTGAACAAAAATCTTACAGTGCATTAAACATTTGTTTCTTATTGCAATTTTGTCCTTAAATAAAATAGTGAACATACTAGACAACTTGTCTTTTAGTAGTAAGTAAGCAAACAAAGGCCCCTAATTAGTCTGCTGACATATGCAGTAGCATATTGTGTCATTTATCGATCTATTATTTTGTCAACATTATTAAGGACAAGTTATAAATCTACTTGTTCATTTACTGTTAATATCTGCTTATTTTCTGTTACAACATTTCTTCTGTTAAAATGTAATAATCCCTTATTCTTCTGTTGTTTGATACTTTACATTAGTTTTGGATGATACCCCAAATTTGGGTATCAATCCGATACCAAGTAGTTACATGATCATACATTGGTCATATTCAAAGTCCTCATGTGTCCAGGGACATTTCTCCTGGGTTTATAAACATAATGTAAATTTAAAAAAACGAAAGAAGATTTTGTGATGTTAAAAGATATCAATGTAATCATAGTAGTATCGACTAGATACGCTATTGTATCATTACAGTGGATGTTAGGTGTACATCCACCAATGGCGTTTGTTTATATTGTAGTGTCCCAGAAGAGTTGGTGCTGCAGGGAATTCTGGGAATGTGTTCTGTAGTGTTTATGTTGTGTTGCGGTGCAAATATTTTTCCAAAATGTGTTTATCATTGTTGTTCAGTATGGTTTCACTATATGGCACATATTTACGACAGTGTTGGCATTGTTCATACTGCCACCCTTAGTGTGACAGTATGGCTGTTGAGTAAGTATGGCGTTGGCGGGCAATGTTCACAAAGTCAAGATGATTGTGTTATCAGTTTATTATCAGGCACAATAAAGCCTTGGTTAGATTTTGTTAATTATAGACTATTTGATTTATGACTCGTTTATTATGTAAAACGAACCAAACGCTGCACTAAATTAACAACAGGGTTGATTTTTAAAACATAATGTTGAGGAATGAAAGTTGCCGTCAATCCCACGTGGGTGCTCGGCATTGTCTGTGGGTGCTCGGCCCCGAAGCACCCACAGGATCGGTGCCTATGGGTAGGAGCACGATAACATGAATGTGCAGTCAATGAGAATGTCTGCGTGGTGATGCCCCGAATAGTACACGCAAAAAAACGTATTTCAATAAGGCGGTCTGCACCACCTCACAATTGCACACGCAGTGTTGGTAAATCGCGGGCAACATGCCCACAAATAGTACACACAATTTTAAAGATTGCACATGCTGTTTAGTAAATCAGGCCCTAAATATCCATCCATCCATCCATTTTCTACCGCTTATTCCCTTCGGGGTCGCGGGGGGCGCTGGAGCCTATCTCAGCTACAATCGGGCGGAAGGCGGGGTACACCCTGGACAAGTCGCCACCTCATCGCAGGGCCAACACAGATAGACAGACAACATTCACACTCACATTCACACACTAGGGCCAATTTAGTGTTGCCAATCAACTTATCCCCAGGTGCATGTCTTTGGAGGTGGGAGGAAGCCGGAGTACCCGGAGGGAACCCACGCAGTCACGGGGAGAACATGCAAACTCCACACAGAAAGATCCCGAGCCCGAGATTGAACCCCAGACTACTCAGGACCTTCGTATTGTGAGACAGATGCACTAACCCCTCTTCCACCGTGTTGCCAGGCCCTAAATAATGCTGTATTTTTTTATACTTTTTTTTGTATTTTGTCATTTAATTTCTTTTGTATTTTGTCATCTAGTATACATGTTCCACACTACAAACTCCAAATAATGTATTATTTAATAGGTATATTCAGAGGTTGATAGTCACCCGCTACATTTACTCCGTTACTTCAAAATGTACTTGTCAGAGTAGTTTTAATGTAACATACTTTCTACCTTTACTTGAGTATTTTTGTGAACAAGAAATGCTACTTTTATTTATATCACAATTATTTATAATCTATCCTTCCGCCTGAATGCAGCTGGGATAGGCTCCGGCCACCCCCGCGGCCCTGAGAGGGGCAAGTGGTAGAAAATGGAGGGATGGATGATTAAAACTTGCAAAGACAAACTCGTTTGTCAGCGAGCCTTTTTCCCGCAAGCACTGTCACATGCCAATCCAACGTAAGCTTTAAAGCAAAAAAAAAAAAAAGTACCAATGATTGTCACACACACACTAGGTGGGGCGAAATTATTTCTCTTCATTTGACCCATCACCCTTGATCACCTCCTGGAAGGTGAGGGGAGCAGTGGGCAGCAGCCCGGGAATAATTTTTGGTGATTTAACCCCCAATTCCAACCCTTGATGCTGAGTGCCTTTAGTGACGTTTGACTCCATTCCACCAATCAAACGGTGCTGTTGGCAGTGTTATTTTTGTTCACAATTTTTTTTTGTCTTAGTTATCGTCACCGACCTGTTTCCCCTGATGAAAATAGGACGATAGCAAATCACAACAAATACACGTCGACGAAAACAGTAACAAAAGAAATCAACTGACAATTGAGTCCACGAAAATAAAATCGAGATGAAAACGTTGACATAGACAAAATCCAATATTTAATTTTGTCTTGAGGCGGGTGGGACTCTATCCAATCACAGGATCGAGCATGCAGGAGAGGGGCAGGGGTAAATCATGGCAGGCATCCAGTCAGAACTACAACTACTGAGACACCGTGTTTGGATTTTTCACTGGGAAACAAGACTATATTGTAGGGCAGGGGTCACCAACACGGTGCCCGCAGGCACCAGGTCGCCCCGTAAGGACCAGATGAGTCGCCCGCTGGCCTGTTCTAAAAATAGCTCAAATAGCAGCACTTACCAGTGAGCTGCCTCTATTTTTTAAATTGTATTTATTTACTAGCAAGCTGGTCTCACTTTGCTCGACATTTTTAATTCTAAGAGAGACAAAACTCAAATAGATTTCGAAAATCCAAGAAAATATTTTAAAGACTTGGTCTTCATTAACTGACAAAGAAACAGATAACAGATTTGGTGTCCAGTTCAAAGTGTGATATGATTTATTTAAAAATTTGAGAGTTGACTTTTGTATTTTACATGAGTTATTATTTGTACAAACATGGTGCAAAGTAATTCATGATTTGTTAAAAAATGCTAGTGGCTAGCTAGTTAAAATGGGATATTGTGATTTCACAAGACTGTCTTAGAAGTGATCATTTGAAAATGTTCAATTTAAAAAATGTGCACTTAGAGAAAATATAAAAATAAAGTGTTGCATATTGATATTTATCTGTTTCTATATATATTTTTTGTGAGAAATTATTATGATCAGTGTTTCCACAAAGATAAATATCATTAATTATTAATAATAACATAGAGTTAAAGGAAAAATTGAGCAAATTGGCTATTTTTGGCAATTTATTTAAGTGTGTATCAAACTGGTAGCCCCTGCGATGAGGTGGCGACTTGTCCAGGGTGTACACCGCCTTCCGCCCGATTGTAGCTGAGATAGGCTCCAGCGCCCCCCGCGACCCCAAAGGGAATAAGCGGTAGAAAATGGATGGATGGAAACTGGTAGCCCTTCGCATTAATCAGTATCCAAGAAGTAGCTCTTCAAAAAGGTTGGTGACCCCTGTTGTAGGGATTAGGGTTGTACACTATACCGGTACTAATAAAGTATCGCGGTACTAATGAATTACAACCCGGTACTATTCGGTTTCTGAAAAATACCGGTATTTCTTTTTACCGGACAGGACCTAGTGTTGTGATTGTGAGTGTGAATGTTGTCCGTCTATCTGTGTTGGCCCTGCGATGAGGTGGCGACTTGTCCAGGGTGTACCCCAACTTCCGCCCGAGTGCAGCTGGGATAGGCTCCAGCACCCCTGTGACTCCGAGAGGGACAAGCGTTAGAAAATGGATGGATAGATGGATGGCTGACGGCGTGCCATCGTCACGTCCAGACATTGCTGGTAAAACGAGCAGATGCGCATATTGAGTGAGGCACACGTATGGATCACTCACAAGCAGAAACAGAGTGGAGGTAGAAAAGGAAGAAAGGATGCATTTTGGCTTGAAAACAAACAATGAAGTTGAAGCTATAAACACTGAAGCGCCGCTCTGTAAGAGGTACTTAGCACTTGCTCGTTTTAGCTGTTAGTTAACTAGCGGAGAACGTATATCCGCAGTCGGCAGTGTTTTACCTACTAATCCTCGCCTCCATGATGACAAATACAGGTAAAAGCCAGTAAATTAGAATATTTTGAAAAACTTGATTTATTTCAGTAATTGCATTCAAAAGGTGTAACTTGTACATTATATTTATTCATTGCACACAGACTGATGCATTCAAATGTTTATTTCATTTAATTTTGATGATTTGAAGTGGCAACAAATGAAAATCCAAAATTCCGTGTGTCACAAAATTAGAATATTACTTAAGGCTAATACAAAAAAGGGATTTTTAGAAATGTTGGCCAACTGAAAAGTATGAAAATGAAAAATATGAGCATGTACAATACTTAATACTTGGTTGGAGCTCCTTTTGCCTCAATTACTGCGTTAATGCGGCGTGGCATGGAGTCGATGAGTTTCTGGCACTGCTCAGGTGTTATGAGAGCCCAGGTTGCTCTGATAGTGGCCTTCAACTCTTCTGCGTTTTTGGGTCTGGCATTCTGCATCTTCCTTTTCACAATACCCCACAGATTTTCTATGGGGCTAAGGTCAGGGGAGTTGGCGGGCCAATTTAGAACAGAAATACCATGGTCCGTAAACCAGGCACGGGTAGATTTTGCGCTGTGTGCAGGCGCCAAGTCCTGTTGGAACTTGAAATCTCCATCTCCATAGAGCAGGTCAGCAGCAGGAAGCATGAAGTGCTCTAAAACTTGCTGGTAGACGGCTGCGTTGACCCTGGATCTCAGGAAACAGAGTGGACCGACACCAGCAGATGACATGGCACCCCAAACCATCACTGATGGTGAAAACTTTACACTAGACTTCAGGCAACGTGGATCCTGTGCCTCTCTTGTCTTCCTCCAGACTCTGGGACCTCGATTTCCAAAGGAAATGCAAAATTTGCATGGTTGGGTGATGGTTTGGGGTGCCCTGTCATCTGCTGGTGTCGGTCCACTCTGTTTCCTGAGATCCAGGGTCAACGCAGCCGTCTACCAGCAAGTTTTAGAGCACTTCATGCTTCCTGCTGCTGACCTGCTCTATGGAGATGGAGATTTCAAGTTCCAACAGGACTTGGCGCCTGCACACCGCACAAAATCTACCCGTGCCTGGTTTACGGACCATGGTATTTCTGTTCTAAATTGGCCCGCCAACTCCCCTGACCTTAGCCCCATAGAAAATCTGTGGGGTATTGTGAAAAGGAAGATGCAGAATGCCAGACCCAAAAACGCAGAAGAGTTGAAGGCCACTATCAGAGCAACCTGGGCTCTCATAACACCTGAGCAGTGCCAGAAACTCATCGACTCCATGCCACGCCGCATTAACGCAGTAATTGAGGCAAAAGGAGCTCCAACCAAGTATTGAGTATTGTACATGCTCATATTTTTCATTTTCATACTTTTCAGTTGGCCAACATTTCTAAAAATCCCTTTTTTGTATTAGCCTTAAGTAATATTCTAATTTTGTGACACACGGAATTTTGGATTTTCATTTGTTGCCACTTCAAATCATCAAAATTAAATGAAATAAACATTTGAATGCATCAGTCTGTGTGCAATGAATAAATATAATGTACTAGTTACACCTTTTGAATGCAATTACTGAAATAAATCAAGTTTTTCAAAATATTCTAATTTACTGGCTTTTACCTGTAAAGCAAGTTTCTTTCAAGTATCATCCCTGCAGAACAAGGAATAGCTAAACATGTTTCACTACACACCATAGGAGGATACAATAGCTAACTGCTAACAGCAAGCTAGGACTCTTCAATTTAAACAAATGCCACGGGTGGGTCTACAACAGTCATCGACCGTAACGATACCAAGTACAAAAGCTGTACACAGTCGATCCTACAATGATTACATCAATGTTTTTTAATATCACATCATTTTTTGACTTTACTATTGTTTATAAACCCATGAAATACGTCCCTGGATACAGGAGAACTGTACTTATGACCAACGTATGACCCTGTAACTACTTGGTATTGGATTGATATAAATGGATTTGTGTCGTATCACCCAAAACGTATGTAAAGTATCCAAACAACAGAAGAATAAGTGCTTTTTACATTTTAACAGAAGTGTAGATAGAACTTGTTAAAACAGAAAGTGAGCAGATATTAAAGGTCTGTTTGCAACTTCCTTACAGTAACATTTTTCAAAGCAAAAAATATAACAAGAACACCACCGGCTGTGGTTTCACACTCGACGTCCATTGCACCGGTCGCCTAGGGGGTGGGTCCCCACATCTGCGGTCCCCTCCAAAGTTTCTCATTATAATCCCATTGGGTTGAGTTTTTTCTTGCCCTGATGTGGGATCTGAGCCAAGGATGTCGTTGTGGCTTGTGCAGCCCTTTGAGCCCATTTAGGGCTATATAAGTAAACTTTGATTGATTGATTGATTGATTGATTGATTGATTGATTGATTGATTGATTGAACAGAACACATTTGTTTGGCAATTATCAAATAAAATGATGGCCGTTTACACACGTGCAAGGGTGCGTGTGCACACATACAAAAGCAGTCAAAGAGAAGCAACGAACAATATGCAGTCATGTTGTTGTTATGATAGATTAATTCAATGATAGCAAACGCTAACTATCCAAATTGCTATTATTTCCCAACAACACCTAAAGCTAATTAACACCCTCTACATCTGTGTAACAAAATAATACAATCAGAAATGACACAACATGTTACTGCATACGTCAGCAGCCAAATTAGGAGCCTTTGTTTGCTTCCTTACTACTAAAAGAGAAGTGGTCTAGAATGTTCACTATCTTATTTCATGACAAAATTATTATTTAAATGTGAGTGTGAATGTTGTCTGTCTATCTGTGTTGGCCCTGTGATGAGGTGGCGACTTGTCCGGGATGTACCCCGCCTTCTGCCTGAATGCAGCTGAGATAGTTTTCAGCACCCCCCGCCACCACGAAAGGGACAAACGGTAGAAAATGTATGGATGGATGGATGCAAAAAGGAATGTATGTTTAATGTATCATAAGACTTTATGTTAAAACAAAGCCAATGATGAAATGTTGTTGTGGTCCCCTTTATTTTAAAAAGTAACGAAATACGTTTTGGTACTGGTACCAAAATATTGGTATCGGGACAAACCGAGAAGGGATGTAACGATTAACGGTAATAATGATGACGGCGGCAAAACTCCTGCCGATTAGTTTTACCCTTCAAGATTAAAATTATCTAAAAACTGAGATTGATAACTGCACTTTGATAAATTTACTGCAGACTTACTGTGATGATCCGTTGCCAGGATCATGTTTTGTTCAATCAATCAATCAAGGTTTATCTATATAGCCCTTAATCACAAGGGTTTAGTTTAGTATATCCTTAATTCTTGTTTCGTTTGGTTTCAGCACCCTGGTTTGTTTCCTTGTTGCCATGGGTGCTGATTATTGTCACCTGCCTCTGATTAGTGGTCGGGATGCTCACGTGCTCCGAGTCACTAATCAGAGAGCTATTTATTCCTGCCTCGCTCCATACTCTGGCTGGCAGTTTTATTTTGCAACACGCAATAAGTTATTTGAGTTATTCCTTATTCTTGTTCTTGTTTTGCTAGTGTTGTGCTAAGCTTACTATAGCTTCCCGTGCCATCGGCACCCCTTTTTGTATTTTGGCTTGATTTATTTGAATAAATCATTCTTCCGACCTGCACGCCGCTTCCTGACATCCATCTGCATCTTAGGGAAACGACCAGCACATAATCATGCGACCCAAACATAACACTTACTGGTGTCAGCTTGCTATTTTATATGCCAACTTGAAAACAAGAGACATATGTCTTTCCCCGCTATAAACAACATAGCCCAATTTAAACTTCTATAAACACATTTCTGCCTGAGCAACTAAGCTCCAAGCTGTGCTCTCTTAGCACGGAATTATGATCAATCTTTACTCAGAGGAAAAGAGGAAAGTTGTTTTTTAATGGTGCATTCAAGTACCGCAGAACAAAATACAACGCCCGCATGATACATTTTTAGAATAGATTTTATTTTTTACGCACTTTTTAATTTATAATAAATCTTGAAGTGCTACAGTACAAACCAATATTTACAGTTGGACAATAAACGTGTAGCTATTGAAACAAATACAACACCAAGACTAAAACACTTTAGTGAAGCATAGGAAACACAAGACATGCAAAATAGTAGCTTTTCTACCAGTGTGTCTAATTATTTTAGTTAATTTTAAAAAGCTTTCTGAGCACATTCCACAACGCTGCGATAATAATGTTAATCGTGATAATTTGGGTCACAATGACCGTGATATATAAAATTCTTATATCATTACATCCCTGTACTGTTGACCACATTAATAATATTAATAATAATAATAATAATAATATTAATACATTTTATTTGGTATAGCACTTTTCAGAGTACTCAAAGACGCTTTACAGGATAAAAAAAATATTACAATGTCTTCTACCGCTGTAAGAAAGAGAAGACATATATACACATTTTACCTTTGCAATAGTAGACAACAAGACACATAACCCTATGGCTCGATTTTTTTCCCGGAAAAATACAACCAACTTAAAAGTCACCTGCAGGCTAATCATCAGAACATATACACAACAATAAGTAGGCCTAAATTGATATCACTGATTTCTACATTTCCAAATGACTTATACTGTACGGAATTACTGTTACTATTTAAGAAAATAGAGAAGGAGCAAGACTGCTTACTCAACCACTACTTTTGTAGTACACATAGGCGAGCTTGCCCACCCATCTTGAATAAAACTAGTTTGTTTCTTCATGTGACCATTTTAGTCATATATTATTCAACATTTGTAAAACAAAAATACATAATTTAAGTTAAAATAATAACACACAAGAAGGTTAGTGTTATGATCCGCTGCCCGGATCATAGTCTGTTTACGTTTTTCGAGTCACCTGTGTTTTCAGCACCTTTTGAGTTTGTGTGTTTCAGTTGCCATGACGGCAGATTACACTCACCTGCCTCTGGTTAGTGTTCGGGACGCTCACCTATTACCTGGGCACTAATCAGAGAGCTATTTAGTCTATGCCCTGGCCTCACTCGGCCTGGTGGTCTTGTTTGTTCCCATGCAACAAATTACACTCTCGTTTACGCTCCTGGTCTTCATTTTGGTACTAGCATCTTTTGGCTACCCTTTTGTTTTCCGTACCGTGGGCACCGCACACATACTTGCCAACCTTGAGACCTCCGATTTCGAGAGATGGAGGGCGTGGTCGGGGGTGGGACGGGGGGGCGTGGTTGGGGGCGGGGGCGTGGTTAAGAGGGGAGGAGTATATTTATAGCTAGAATTCTAGAATTCACCAAGTCAAGTATTTCATATATATATATATATATATATATATATATATATATATATATATATATATATATATATATATATATGAAATACTTGACTTTCAGTTAATTCTAGCTATATATATATATATATATATATATATATATATATATATATATATATATATATATTTATTTTATTATATATATATATATATATATATATATATATATATATATATATATATATATATATATATATATATATATATATATCTATAAACAAAATAAATACTTGAATTTCAGTGTTCATTTATTTACACATATACACACACATAACACTCATATACTCATTGTTGAGTTAAGGGTTGAATTGTCCATCCTTGTTCTATTCTCTGTCACTATTTTTCTAACCATGCTGAACACCCTCTCTGATGATGCATTGCTGTGTGGCACACACAAAAGTGCTTTCATCAAATGCACTAGAGTCTGGAATCTTCCATCTCTCCCTAGCATGGCCCAAAACCGGTCAATCTTTGCTTCCTGAGGAAGATCTTCACTGCCAAGCACTTGGTAGTCCACTTCTTCTTCCCGGAGGCTATCCAGGTCCAATCGCAGCTGCGGCTTGGAACTTACAAGCGTATTTCTTCATCTTACTCGTCGTCGGCGTCGCCATGGCTGTATCTTCCTCGTTCTTCTGCTTCGTCTCCTTGTTGTGTGCGCAGTTGTGCACTGCACTCTCTAAAAGCCCGAGATGTTATTGTCACATATGCATGTACAGTAGATGGCAGTATTGTCCTGTTTAAGACTGTCACAACATTGCTGTTTACGGCAGACAAACTGCTTTACGGTAGACGAAAACGTGACTGCTGTTGTTGTGTGTTGTTACCGCGCTGGGAGGACGTTAATGAAACTGACTAACAATAAACCCACATAAGAAACCAAGAACTCGCCCTCGATCATTCTACAGTTATAACGTGATTGGGCAGGCACGCTGTTTATAATGTGGGAAAGCAGACGTGGAAACAGGCTGTCCTCACTCAGGTCCGCATGGAGCTGGAGGGGGCGTGGCCTCCAGCTCCGCCTGAATTTCGGGAGAAAATTTGTCCCAGGAGGTTTTCGGGAAAGGCGCTGAATTTCGGGAGTCTCCCGGAAAATCTGGGAGGGTTGGCAAGTATGACCGCGCAGCATATTTTGTCTGCAAATAGAATAAATCATTTCTTCTCACCTGCAAGCCGCTTCCTGACATCCCTCTGCATCTTGAAAAGACGACCTTCGGTATCACAATGCCTCGCCAGCATAACAGTTCGTGTGAAATGTACTTATTGAAATATTCATGGCATGCAGGTCTTCTTGTGTATTTAGTTTTTGAGATGCAATAATTAATAAAAGCGCTTTTCAAGAAAGCTTCAAAATGTGTTGTCTGTTATACTTTATATTTTAGTCAACAAAATGTACTCTAATTTCAGTCTCTTAAAATGTTGAGGAATGTAGTCGACTAAAACTAAATTAATTTAGATGACTAAAATATGACTGAAACTAAAATACTTTTTTTTTCAAAAGACTGGTACTAAAACTAAATTAAAACTGTTATTAAAATGATCACGGGTTGGTTGTAAGATAAATAGAAACCTACTTGTTTAACAAGATTGTTCCCAAAGAAGACCCCAGGGTGTACCCTGCCAGAATGCAGCTGAGATAGGCTCCAGCACCCCCCGCGCCCCCCAAAAGGGACAAGCGGTAGAAAATAGATGGATGGATGGATGGACATCAGCACACTGTTTGAGACAACTAGTGAGCAGAAACCTCCTACAACAGTTGACTAAAAAAGCGATCTTTTTGTATGTCTCTGATGATCCTAAAACCCACAAGTGTCAATTAAACACATTAAAACATTACCAACAACACTAAATAGCAGTGGAAATTTGTACTTATCTGTTAGATCTAGCGCTTGAAAGTAGCGCTTGCTTATTAGCATGTAGCATTTTCTTCTTCTGTTGTATTTACGTTCCCACATAGGTAAACAAGCAGAAATGACCACAATCGCCCCCTAGCATACAAGGGGCACATTGCATATGACCATCAGTCACCTTAGAGATAAGATCATAAAAACTACAACTCCACATGTAGCTGTGAAAATAAAATAAACTGAATTATTTGACAAATCAGACTAATTTAGTGCATAGAAACGTACTGACTGTAAAAAGTGACATACGGTCAGACAAGGCAGTATCAATATGCAATGATGACTTTCAAACTAGTAAAAAGAACATTCATATTATGTGCTGTCATCTGTGTCAGTAGAAATGTTCACATATCACCCTTCAAGAATTCCACGTCTAACAAGACAAAATATGTTGCAACAAATTGTGTATGATCTTTATGTTTTACACACATGCTCACATCAACGACAATTGTAGTCCAAAAACCATTCAAAATAGCTACTAAATAAATCAGAAGTTACTCACACGTCACTCAATACTTGAGTAGTTCTTTTGGCGGAATACTTACTTTCTCTTACACAGATAAATATTTTTATGACTACTTTTTACTTTTACTTGAGTCATATTATTCTAAAGTATTAGTACTCTTAATTATGTACAATTTTTGGTACACTACCCACCTCTGGGGATATTTGTAAAAACAAATTCTAGTCATCAAAGTTATTAACAGTTTGATGCCTTCATTCAAAGTTCGACGACCGTGGCTTATCATGTGACCTCTATTCAAAAATTGTTGACATTGTACTGCCTTTACACCCTTGGGACAAGAGAGAGAGCATGTTGTTTATCAGTGTGTTTTAAGAATCTGAATAAAAGTCATATCTTATCTTGTTATTGTTGGTGTTGTTTTCTGTACATTTATTTTGAGGTTGTGACAGATTCTGAGTTCCGCAGCAGCCACTTTATTTTTGGTATTCTCTGTTTTGTGTTTCTTGCTGCACCTTATTTACACAAACCTGTTCAGCTAAAATACCAGACAGTCTTGTCTTAAAAAAGAGGAATGATAGTGGAGTTGCCACCTGACACTTTAAGATTAATTAGAGAAGGAATGTGGGCCGAGAACAGATTTCGCAGCACAAAGTCATTCAAGAAGTCATGGAGGTTAGACAGGCTAAAGATACAGTATTATTGTCAAAAAGTGTGCTCAAAGGTGTGGGAGATATGAATTATCTAGTAAGAATACTGAACAGGTTCCCGATACAACGTTTTCACTTCCAATACAATATCGATAATGGAACCTTAGGTATTGGCCGATACCGATATTGATCGGATATCAGCACGAATCATACAGTACATGCTTTTATTGTTTTGCAGTGTGGAATGTTATAAAAGTCTTGATCAAGTGTAATCACTCAGACAGAGAACAATGATCGGTATGGAGAGAACCAGAGGTGTGGACTCGAGTCACATGACTTGGACTCGAGTCAGACTCGAGTCATGAATTTGATGACTTTAGACTCGACTTGACAAAATGTAAAGAGACTTGCAACTCGACTTGGACTTTAACATCAATGACTTGTGACTTCACTTGGACAGTGAGGAAAAATTATGCCAAAGATAGTTTCGTTCGGGTATTAAAACTACGAGTTGGTCAACAAAAAACATGCGGTTCGAAGATTACAGACGGAGACGCAACAATTTCCAACTTCGTTCGACATTTGAAGTTGCACAAAGAAGGGTAAGTTTTGAATGTAAGCTAACGTTTATTGGCTAAGTAACGTTTTATTTGCTGTGTAGTTAAATCAGTGAGGCTGTAAAGTTAAGTTAAGTTAAAGTACCAATTATTGTCACACACACACACTAGGTGTGGTGAAATTTGTCCACTGCATTTGACTCCTGGGAGGTGAGGGGAGAAGTGGGCAGCGGCACCACCCGGGAATACTTTTTGGTGATTTAACCCCCAATTCCAACCCTTGATGCTGAGTGCCAAGCAGGGCGGTAATGGGTCCCATTTTTATAGTCTTTGGTATGACTCGGCCGGGGTTTGAACTCACAACCTACCGATCTCAGGGCGGACACTCTAACCACTAGGCCACTGAGTAGGTACTCACTGCTAACGTTATAAACATAGACATCTTATAAGTAGACGCAGCATCGAGCGCTAGTGCCTACTGGCGCTGACGAGACATGGGGCCACCATCTTAGAGTGGTGATCCGCTCCACTCAGTGCAATTCATTTGGCAGGAGCAATGAACTGTCAGCACATTTAATTAATCTTACCTCACTGAATACCACTGATTTTCACTCGTTATTTTGTCGGTCACATGTTTTGGCGTGTTTTATTATTCATAGTTTGCTTAACAGTAATAGAATATTCTTATATGCTATAAATGACCAGAAGTCCGAGATCAAAACTGGGAATATAATCCCAGAGAAGTGGTAAAAAAACGGTCAGCTATTTTTAAGTTCAAGAACCAATATGATTAGGTTATATATACATTCGTATATTCTACATAAACAATGTATGAATACATTAGATATCTATATATCTTAGGGACCTATAGACTGTATCTCTGTTGCTGCAGCAGCAGAGAGTTTATTCTGTCTTGACACTTTGTATTGATATTTTGTATTACATTCTTCCCTTAAATGATCATGTTTACAGTGATTGTTTTATATGTATTTTTTATGTATGTCGCTTTGGATAAAAGCGTCTGCCAAATACTTAAACATAAACATATATAAACACCTGAGAGTCTTTATACAGTATCAGCTAAAACCACCAATCTGTTTCACTGGATTCAGAATAAAACCAAATTCTGTCTTACCCAACAATGTTAGTATTTGAATATTGTTACTTGAAGACTTATTCCTGGTTACAATTGTACTGTTGGCAGCACGGTGGAAGAGGGGTTAGTGCATCTGCCTCACAATACGAAGGTCCTGAGTAGTCTTGGGTTCAATCCCGGGCTCGGGATCTTTCTGTGTGGAGTTTGCATGTTCTCCCCGTGACTGCGTGGGTTCCCTCCGGGTACTCCAGCTTCCTCCCACCTCCAAAGACATGCACCTGGGGATAAGTTGATTGGCAACACTAAATTGGCCCTAGTGTGTGGATGTGAGTGTGAATGTTGTCTGTCTATCTGTGTTGGCCCTGCGATGAGGTGGCGACTTGTCCAGGGTGTACCCCGCCTTCCGCCCGATTGTAGCTGAGATAGGCTCCAGCCCCCTGCGACCCCAAAGGGAATAAGCGGTAGAAAATGGATGGATGGATGGAATTATACTGTTAAGAAAACATTGTCTTATACTTTGCCTAAAATGAGAATGCATCATAATCAGTGGCGGCTAGTGAATTTCGTTTTAGGTGGAGCTGAAAGTTTGTAAACCAAACCCCTGTAGGGGGGTCATCCTCCCCCAGAAGATTTCTTTGTGATTTTCACATACAAATATTGAAGATCTTTGCTCCTTCTCAACTGTGTGGTAATATTATTTTCACAAAATACAACCAATAGTACGTTAATGTTAAATCTTACTTGTGAAAAGTAATCCCCCGATACCTATTTTCAACAGTCTGCTCATTTGAGCAGGAAAACGCTGTCAACTGTCAGTTTAGGCTGCTCACTGGCTCCTCATCAGCACTTCAAGATGGCGGCCAAATTGCTCGCGTCACAACAGCCAATAATGCGTCTACTAATAAGATGTCTATGGTTATAACATCATTGCAAACACGGCAATCTGTGGCGTCCACTGCTGTTCGCTACCTTATTCATACTTTTTGTCAAGTTATTTTTTTTAAGCAGGGTTGCATGAGGTACCTACACTTAACGTTACGTTAGTCAATGTATCACACACAGTAACGTAACGTTAGACGGCGGTGTTGAGTAAATGTGATCTCATTGTTATTAATGCTGTTGCTGTGTATCATGAGAAGAAAGGCTTGCTGTTGTTGTTATGCGCCTCCAATAGGTTGTATACGGTAGTGCAGGTTCATCCACGCTATCGTCACGTGATCTCTTCCGGTTCACTTCGCGCGAGAGAATGTGAGACATACACAGAAAAGTTCGATGGAGTTGTGTTCTATTTTCCACAGTTACCGATGTTTTGTTTCCCGGTGCTGTGAGGCATTGTACTGAACCATCCTTAAAATAAACCATCATCTTTCATATATATACAACTGGAGTATTCATTGAAGATGAATGAAGAAAGAGGAAACCCAACAGGTTATGGGCCCAGACGTGCAACGGGAGGAAGATGGCAGCGCCTGATCTTCGATGGAGACGAGGACAACTACGAACTTTGGGAAGTAAAATTTCTTGGTCACATGAGACTTGAACGTTTAAAGGACACAATACTTTCCTCTAGTGAGGTTGACCCAGAGAAGAATGCAGAATGCTTTGCAGAGCTAATCCAGTTCCTAGACGACACAAGTCTGTCGTTGGTAATGAGAGACGCTGCTGACGATGGTCGCAAAGCACTACAAATTTTACGGCGCCATTATGCCAGTGATGGTAAGCCAAGAATTATTTCCCTGTACAACGAATTGTGTTCCCTGAAGAAAGACTCAGAAGAAACTATTACAGACTACATCATTAGAGCCGAAAAGATAGTGACTTCTTTAAGAAATACAAAGCAAGTAATAAGCGATGAGTTGAGCATTGCTATGGTTCTGCGGGGCCTACCGGAACCATACAAACCATTCGTCATTCACATGACAGAGCAACGATGAAGTGACTTTTGTGGAGTTCAAGAGCAAACTACGAAGCTACGAAGAGACAGAGAAATTTGAACACAAACCAAAATCAGACAACGTAATGAAAGTGGACATAGCGTCAGCGACCTGTTATGGATGTGGGAATCGTGGACATTTCGCGAAAAATTGTCCCCACAAAACAACACCAAAGTGGTGCAACTACCACCGAAGCACAACACATACAGACGCGAAGTGCAGAAGAAAAACCAAGCCTGACTCTGCTAAACAAACTATGGAGAAAGAAGAAGATTCAAAGGAAATTGGCACATCCTTTGTGTTCCAAGCCAGTCATTTGGTGCTTCCAGACGGCATCAAACAAAATGGACTGATGGTGGACTGTGGGGCGACGTCACACATAATCACTGAGAAGAGCAAATTCACACGATTTGATGAGACTTTTAACCCAAACAAACACTACATGGAGTTGGCCGATGGAACAAGGAAGAACAACGTGGCGCTGAAGAGAGGCGATGCAGTGGTTCTTCTACGCAACACAGAGGGGAGAAGCGTCCCCGTCACACTGAAGAACGCCTTGTTCATCCCAACCTACCCACAAGACTTCATGTCGGTGAAAGCAGTCACGACTAATGGAGCTCAAGTGATCTTCGGAGAAGGACAAAACCGGCTCATCACGAAAGAAGGAAACACCTTCAAGATAGAAGTACACGAGAGACTGTACTACCTCAAAACGGTAAACCATCAAAAACTGTATGATGACTCTGTGCATGACATTATGTCAAAAGACAAAGTGAATCTATGTTGTGATGTGAAAACATGGCACGAGATCTTGGGGCACTGCAATGTGAATGATGTGTTGAAGCTTCAAAATGTTGTGACAGGCATGACAGTTACAGGAGATACAAAGATAGAATGTGACATTTGTACACAAGGAAAATTCACTAACATTAGGAACAAATTACCTGATGTCAAAGCTAGTGCACCCCTAGAGCTGGTGCACACAGACCTGGCCGGTCCCATTGACCCCATTGGATTACATGGGCATAAATATTCAGTCTCATTTACTGATGATTATTCAGGGGCAGTATTTGTTTACTTCTTGAAAAATAAGAGTGAAACTACCCTTGCGACAGAGAAGTTCATTGCAGACGTTTCCCCATATGGCAACGTAAAATGTATGCGCTCAGATAATGGAACTGAGTTCACTGGAAACGATTTTCAAACACTTTTGAGAGAGAAAGGTATCAGACATGAAACCTCGTCACCTTATTCTCCTCATCAAAACGGTACAGCTGAAAGACAGTGGCGAACACTGTTTGAAATGGCAAGGTGTATGCTACTAGAAAAAGAGTTACCAAAAACATTATGGCCTTATGCTGTTCAAAGTGCCGCACACATTCTGAACAGATGTTACAATGACAGAACAAAGAACACACCTTATTTCATGCTAACTGGAAAGAAGCCCAACATTTCAAAAATGTGGGTGTTTGGCTCGGAGTGTTACGCATACACTCACAGTCACAAGAAACTTGAACCAAGGTGTGAGAAAGGAGTATTTGTGGGCTATAGTAAAAATAGTCCAGCATACTTGGTCTATGATCCACAGTCAAGAAAGGTGTCAAAACACAGACTGGTAAAATTCACCAAAAAGAACACTGCAGAAAAAGAGACACAAACAAATGCGTATGACTTGGAAATCCCAGATTGCGAAAGCAATGAAACCAAACTACCTGACACTGTATCAGAAAAATTAGTGATTATCGAAAATCAAACTGTAGCTCAAAATGATGTTGATAACCAAACACAAACTCTAGAAGTAGAAGAGGATGTGGTGTTAGATGATGCCACAACTAACACAGAGACTAGAACAGAACAAAGAGGTCGTTACCCAAAGAGAGAGAGAATTGTTCCTCCAAAATACTTAGAGGAATATGTAACAAACATTGATGATATCAATGAAAGCCATGACGTTATTGATCACTGTTGCAGGGCAATGTGTGGAGTCCCACAGACGTATAAAGACACTCTGATGTCATCAGAGGCAGCCAGCTGGGAAAAAGCCATGAAAGACGAGTTGGCATCTCTCAAAGAAAATGATACATTTGAACTAACAACATTACCAAAAGGGAAAAATACAGTAGGTGGAAAGTGGGTTTATGCCCTCAAAGAAAACACAGAGAAAGGACAGCTTTTCAAAGCTAGATATGTTGCCAAAGGATACAGTCAAACTGAAGGTATAGATTATCAAGAAACATTTGCACCAACCGCAGACATTACTTCTGTGCGTGCATTGATGCAAATAGCTGTCCAAAATGACCTCACCGTCCACCAGATGGATGTGAAAACGGCATATTTACATGCCCCCATTGATGAAGAGATATACCTAGAACAACCAGAAGGTTTTCAGAAAACATCGGACACAGGTGAAAAACTAGTATTTAGGTTGAAGAAATCAATCTATGGCCTAAAACAATCAGGAAGAAATTGGTACAAACTTCTAAATGACCATTTAGAGCAAAACAATTTCAAAAGAAACCTATCTGATCATTGTGTCTACCGAAAACAAACAGAAAATGAAACAGTCATTGTTATCATCTGGGTGGACGACCTGATCATTGCTGCAAGTAGCAAAGAAGCACTTGAGCAATTCAAAGAAACAATGAAAGCCAAATTCAACATGAAAGACCTGGGTAAGATATCCTATTTCCTGGGTATTCATTTTGAACAGAAACAGAATGAAATCAAAATGGATCAAAAAATGTACATACAAAAGATGCTTGAAAGATTTGGCATGTCAGAATGCAAACCTAGAAGCACTCCTTCTGAACAGAAAGTAGAACTGAGCACTACAAATGAAAATGAGTGTGACACTACCGAGGTGGTAAACCCCAGAGAATACCGTGAAATCATTGGTAGTTTGATCTATGCCATGACCTGCACCAGACCAGATATCAGCTGGATTGTTGGTAGGTTATCACAAACATTGGCAAAGCCAACAGCACAGGATCTAGTTTCTGCCAAACATGTGCTAAGGTATCTCAAGGGTACACATGACTTTGAACTAAGTTTCAAGAAAAGTGAGGAAGGCCTCAACCTGATTGCATTTAGCGATTCAGACTGGGCATCATCAATGGAAGACCGACGCAGCACTAGTGGATATTGTTTCGGTCTAACAAAACAAGGTCCAGCTATATCCTGGAAATCAAAGAAACAACCAACAGTTGCACTGTCAACTTGTGAAGCTGAATATATTGCCTTATCCAACACTACACGAGAAAGTATTTATATCACCCAACTGTTGAGTGGCATCGACAAATGTTTGTACAATTGTACAACAATTCATGGAGACAATCAAGGGGCTCTTTTGTTGAGCAAAAATCCAGTTAATAGACAGAGGTCCAAACATATTGATGTTAAATATCATTTCATTCGTGAGGCACTCACTGAAGGGAAAATTTCATTAGTCTACTGTCCTACAGAAGACATGGTTGCAGACATCTTAACAAAATCTACTACAAGAGCCAAGATTGACAAATTCAAATTATTTTTTTTTGGAAACTAATGTGTTTCACTGTTTCATGGTTATGAGATCAAGGGGGGGGTGTTGAGTAAATGTGATCTCATTGTTATTAATGCTGTTGCTGTGTATCATGAGAAGAAAGGCTTGCTGTTGTTGTTATGCGCCTCCAATAGGTTATATACGGTAGTGCAGGTTCATCCGCGCTATCGTCACGTGATCTCTTCCGGTTCACTTCGCGCGAGGGAATGTGAGACATACACAGAAAAGTTCGATGGAGTTGTGTTCTATTTTCCACAGTTACCGATGTTTTGTTTCCCGGTGCTGTGAGGCATTGTACTGAACCATCCTTAAAATAAACCATCATCTTTCATATATATACAACTGGAGTATTCATTGAAGATGAATGAAGAAAGAGGAAACCCAACAGGCGGTCAGCAGCACCACGTACTTTAGCCACTTACAAAAAGACAAACATATTCAAATTAAGGTCAGTTAAAATGTATGCTATATTAAGAATATGTTTACATATTGCATAGGGCCCTGACATCTAAAAAGTACAACTCTGTTCATTGTTATGTTCATGTATTTGTTATGTTTTTCATGTGTACGCACACATCAACACACATACAGTATGAGATGAGAACAATGAGATAAGGTAAGAACAGGATAGAAACTGCTGTGGTACTAGTTACAATGCAATATGCCATGGAAATACAATATTAACACTTTTGTACAATTAAGTACAGTTGCACTTGTTTTTTCAAATGTGTTTATTCTATAAAGGAATGAGTTAAATGTTTAAAATGACTGGTTAATAGTGCTATTATGAAGTGCAATGTCAGCACTATTTTTTTCCTGCAATTTCAAATGCACTTGTTTTAATAAATAAATACAGCGTTTTAAAAACATACACTGTGTAAATATATTAGTCTGTGGTTAAAAGGACTTGAAAGGATTCAAAACTCAAAATGCAGGACTTGGGACTTTCCAGTCTTGACTTTGGACTTGACTTGGGACTTGCCTGTCTTGACTCGGGACTTGAGGGCAAAGACTTGAGACTTACATATGACTTGCAAAACAATGACTTGGTCCCACCTCTGGAGAGCACTAACCTATCTATTATTTTCCCTGACTATACACTGTACAGCACACCGGTATATAAACCCCACCCACTACATTTTAGAAAAAACAATATTTTCCATGTATTTGCCCTACAGGACAATAAACCACAGATATATACATTGTGAAATGAGTTATTTGCACAGAAAGATTTCCTGTGGTGCCTGTAACACGACAGTAAAACGACAGAAGTCATCGTCATGGACCCACTAGCTTCGGAAGCTAACTCTTCAATCAGCTAAACAGACTTCATAACTTCACGATGACATTGTGGTGAATTTACAAAACTGTAACAATACAAACAGATTGCCATTGTAACTTAATAATACTAACGCAGGCGTGTTTTAGCATATTTGCTAATGCTATGATGCTAGACTCATTACTATACAGTAGCACATATAAATACCCATGAAAGCACTACTATCAAACATGTGACGTTTTTTAGTAAGGACAACTAGTTTTAGTTATATTGTAAAGCTTACAAACGTCTCTTGGAGTGATGGGTGAAGAAACTATATGGGTAGAAAACGCAATGGACGACTAGAAGACGGAATGCCACTGTCATGATCTGTTGCCCGGATTATGTTTTGTTTAGTTTTGAGTCCCTCAGTTCTGTTTTCAGCACCCTTGAGTTTGTGTAGTTTGGTTACCGTGAGTGCTGACTAGTTTCACCTGTCTCTGATTAGTGTCCGGGATGCTCACCTGCTGCCAGGCACTAATCAGAAAGATACTTATTCCCGTTTTTGCCACACTTGATCTGGCTTCTTTATTTGCTGTACGCAACAAGTTACGTTAGATGAATTCCTGCTTCTATGCTTTTGATTCCTGTGCTAAGTTTCGCCTTAGCTCCCCGTGCTATCGGCACGCTTGCTTTGTTTTATTTGTTGGTACATTGACTGATTTATGAGGAATAAATAATTTTCCTTACCTGCTTATTGCCTTCTGAGTTTCCGTTTGCATCCTGGGAGAAGGACACACGCATAAACATGCGACCCAACCGTGACAGGCACTTGTACTTTCAGTTAAAGGCACTAAACAGAAGAAAATATTGTAGACGCTCAACACGCAGCATTTGCAGTATGCAAACTCGTCCAAAAGATGGCGCCATAGCACAAACAATAACACACTTTTTCAGCTTATCTGTTGGTGTTCTATAAAAATACTAAACATTATGGCCGTTAGCATAGAAAAATCCATAAATTAACCGCACCAATTTTTAAGTTGCAGGGTTCAAAACTTGGGAAAAAAGTAGCGGATTATAGTCTGTAAAATATGGTATGCTGTCTTTAAATTGAAGTGGAGTGGTAATAACACCTATGGCCGCAATAATTCATTAAGTTAAGCTCATGACACAGTAAGTCAAATGATGTGGACACATTTGTTACAGGATACTTTCTAATACTCTTCGGCCTTAAAAGGGAACTGCACTTTTTTGAGAATATTGCACATTGTTCACAATCATTATGAAAGACATAGAGACAGATGGATTTTTTTAAATGCATTCTTAATATTAAATAAACGTAAATAAAAGTCCGCTTACAGCGGAGTCAATAGGAGCTCCACTATTTCGCCCAGAAAATCTGATAAATAACCATACAAAAAGCACCGACCAATACTCCATTTACATTTCTCTGTCAAGACGTGGACTTAGGAGCAGCTTGCTGCGAGGCTTTCGCGGATCGCTGCGAAGAATGTTTTACCGTGGTGCAAGCAAACCAGACTGGACATGGCTTGGAGGTAAATACATGATTTAATTTAACACTAACAAAAAGTGTAAACAAAAGGCGCGCGCGCACAAGGCGCAGATACAAACTTGGCTATAAGAACAAAAACTAACACATGGACAGAAACTATGGACATAAAACAAAACTACACTTCCTGTGACCTGAAAGAACAGCATGAACTATGAACAAGCATGGAAAGTCAGTAACAATGGCATGAAGTGAGCAATGTTGCCAGGCCGATTCCCTGGCAACTGTCGGCTTAAATAGTCGTGACATCATTAACACAGGTGCGTGAGTCCAAACAAATGACATATGAAACTAATAAGTAACCGTGGTGACCAAACAAGGGAGCGTAAACAGGAACTAAAAGAGTCTTAAACAACCAGAAATAACAAAACAAAACATGAAAACAGAACATGACAGAATCCACCCCTCAAGGACAGATCTCAGATGTCCAAAAAAACATACCAAAAAACAAAGCAGGATCAAGAGTCATGGGAGGGCGGGAGGGGGACATGGCGGTGGGTCGCCAGACCAAGTGCCCCCGAATCCACCGAGGCAGAGTCAGGTGGTGGCGACGCGTAGAACGCCACTGCACCTGACGAGGTGGGCGACCCGGGAACGGCCACCTCTGTGGCCGACGAGGAGGTCGGCGTACTTGGCGTGGCAAACGACCAGGTAACGGCCACATCCGTGGCCGACGAGGAGGTGACCAGGAGACTCGAACAGTTTCTCGGCCCTAGCCCCCCCTTCAAGGAGTGGATACCAGATGCGCTCCCCGTGGTCTGGAACCGTTTTTAGGGGTAGGTGGAGGGAGGCCAGGAGGGGGGCAGAATCCTCCCCTTTAAATTTTCCAAAATGTCTTTCTTTTTTCCTCACCTGGGGTTGAGTGGGCGGAAAAAAAGAAAAATCTTGTGATGTGGGCGGGGCTTTAGTCTTGGGGGGCGGAGAATGAATTTCAGATGGCTGTGACTGACTAGACCTGATGTTCAAAAACATGTCCTGATAATGTTTGATCATGGACATGGAGTCTTTAGTTGGGAGCGGCTGACAGAAAAGAGAGTTGAGAAAAAAAAAATCCTGATCTTTGATGTCATCCTGGGGCTGCCAGGCTGGCTGCTGCCCATTTCCGCCCGGAGGGGGAGGAGCCTGCAGGAGCGACGCGTTCTGTCCGCTCCCGGAAGCCTTCCCAGACGACCTTCGTCCTTGGCGGCGTTTCCGGGACTGGGGCGACGCGACAACGTCCTCGGACCAAATGGAGCTTATCGGGATCAGTTTGCCATTTGGCCCCCACATTAAAACTCTCGATAAATGATAAATGGGTTATACTTGTATAGCGCTTTTCTACCTTCAAGGTACTCAAAGCGCTTTTGACAGTATTTCCACATTTACCCATTCACACACACATTCACACACTGATGGCGGGAGCTGCCATGCAAGGCGCTAACCAGCAGCCATCAGAAGCAAGGGGTGAAGTGTCTTGCCCAAGGACACAACGGACATGACTAGGATGGTAGAAGGTGGGGATTGAACCGCAGTAACCAGCAACCCTCCGATTGCTGGCACGACCACTCTACCAACTTCGCCACGCCGTCCCTCGATCCTCCATGGCTCCTAATGCCTCCCACCTTCCTTCCTCCATCGTCAAGTTGCTGGCGGGAGAACGGAATGCTGGCGACATTCTGTCAGGACGTGGACTACGGCGACGCAAATTACTGCGTAGATTGTTTTCCCAAGATGCAAAGCGACTTGACTGGACACGGCGTGAAGGTAAATACATGTTTGATTACTCAAAAAGTGTAAAACAAAAGGCGCGCACAAGGCGGAGATACAAACTTGGCTATGGAAACAAAAAAACTAGCACAAAGGCAAAACTATGGACATGAAACAAATAAACACTTACTGTGACAAGAACTATGGCATGGACTATCATATCAAGGGTATCATCAGGTAACAATGGTAATAGAGGTAACATGGGTAGCATGGGTAGTAGAGGTAACATGAGTAGTAATGTCTCCAGGCCGACTGCCTGGCAACTGCAAGCTTAAATAATAAAGACATGATTGACAACAAGTGCGTGAGTGCAAAACGTGAAACAGGTGAACTAATCGATCGTCATGGAAACAAAACAAACAAGAGTGCACAAAGAGTCCAAAAACCAACAGAACATAACCAAACAAAACGTGATCACAAAGACATGACATTCGCGACTTGAATATTAAGCAAGTATTAGTGATATTGTTATTATAAGCACTAATGCAGACAAACTTTTTGTAGCGGCGCTGTGATCACAAGCTTGCGTGCCTATGTTTACACACATTGAGTAGTCTGCTGCTTCCTCGTTTCCTTGCTCCCTGGAAGTTTATTTTTCATCATAAATCATGCATCTCACCTGGACAGAAGAAGTCAGAGTAGGTATTACGACAAGTTGGTACACCTTGACAGCAATTTAGGACCCAAAAATGGCGAGAACGACGTGAAAAAATGGTTGGTCCCCAGCCCCGCAAACCCTGTTTCTTCGAGAGGATTATGAGACATTTTTCTTCTAAAGGGGAATATATGAACATCCCAGCAGTCGGCATCCTAATGACAGCAGACTTTGTACAGTAAGTGATATTTTAATATGTTTGTTGGCTCTCATAGAGTCTGCAGTGAGCAGAAATCAGTGATGAAGAAAAAAAACAGCGAACAAATGATGCGTTTTAAAAATTAATGCGGCGCGTATGCTTAAAATGATCAAAATACGTAAATATTAAATTTTGTTATAAATGTGTCTGTTACTACATTACATATATACTTACATCGTGTATATAAAACATACTTGCCAACCCTCCCGGATTTTCCGGGAGACTCCCGAAATTCAGCGCCTCTCCCGAAAACCTCCCGGAAGAAATTTTCTCCCGAAAATCTCCCGGAATTCAGACGGAGCTGGAGGCCACGCCCCCTCCAGCTCCATGCGGACCCAAGTCCAGTGTGCGCATACAAGGAGACAAAGCAGAAGAACGAGACCATAGTCGAAGAGCGCAGGGGAGACACTTCTCCAGGGCCAATGTATGCTCGGGGCAACACTCTTCACCTTACCCGGGTCTCCACAGCGGACGACTTTAGGGTGAATGATGAGTCCAGCGATTAGTTGCAAAACTTGCTTTATTGATTGCTTGCACACAGCCAATCCAACACAAAACCAACTAGTCCCTCCCCGCACTCATGCTACCGCTCCCTCTCTTCTCTCGCCCACACACTCACTGACGTCACTCACCTCACATGCTGTCACCTATTAAAGGGCCACACACACACATACTCTACTCTCATAACACACAGTACAGTTAGTAGAACAACTGTGTTTTCATTACTGTGTATTTGATAGGTGCCATTTCCCCGGAATTGTATTGCATTGTACTTTCAAGTACAACAATGAGTAGATGAGTGTTATGTGTGTGTATATGTGTAAATAAATGAACACTGAAATTCAAGTATTTCTTTTATTTATATATATAATAAAATAAATAAATATATATATAGCTAGAATTCACTGAATGCCAAGTATTTCATACATATATATACATTAGAGATGCGCGGTTTGCGGACACAACCGCGGAGTCCGCGGATTATCCGCGGATCGGGCGGATGAAATTTAAAAAAATAAGATTTTATCCGCTCGCGGGTCGGGTCGGGCGGATTAATTAGATTTTTTTTTTTTTTTTTTTTTTTTTGCGGGTGGCAGTTAAACCAATTCGGAAATATATATACATAGTTAAATGTTGTTACCCACATACGAAAGACGAGCAGGCACCTGCTGCATATGCCACAACAGAAGAAAAAAAAAGAAAAGAGATGGACACTTTTACGGAGCGGAGAAGGGACGCCTCGCCGGGGTCCGGGACCGAGGCCCCTTCCCCCGAGAGGGCCCCACCGGGAGCCGTAGCTGAGGCGATCCGCGAGAAGGGCCCGACGCACGTCCAGGGTCACCACCGCGCCCACCGCACCGACACCCCGCCTCGTCCGCCTTCGCCGCGGCCGGCGTCACGCGCAGCAGGTAAGCAGCTTACCTGCCCGCCACCCCCGTGGTCGGGGGTTCGTAACATGGGTCACTCCGCGCGCTCCGCCCGCGCAGCTTACCTGCTTGCCACCCCTGTTGCCGGGGGCGCGTAACAGGGGTCACTCAGCGCGCAGTGCGCTCACGAAAGGGGTGGGGCTCACCCTGGTTGATATAGAGAGCAGGACGGTGGCCATGGAAGTCGGAACCCGCTAAGGAGTGTGTAACAACCAACCTGCCGAATCAACTAGCCCTGAAAATGGATGGCGCTGGAGCGTCGGGCCCATATACCTGGCCGTCGCCGGCAGCGACACGCGCTTGGAGGTGCGCTCAGCACTGGTGTGCGTCTGGGTCGTGACAGCGTGGCACGCGCAAGTCTCTGCTGCGTTGGATCAGTCTCCTTTCTTTAACAGGCAAAAGCTTTATAACCTCACCATACCTGCCAACTTTTAAATCAGAAAAACCTAGTAGCCAGGGTCCAAGGGCCGCAGGCCCCGGTAGGTCCAGGACAAAGTCCTGGTGGAGGGTTCAGGGCTTTGCCCCCCGACGCAAAATGATTATTAGCATTCAGACAGGTTAAAATGTTGCTAAAACCATCACTTTTCTATCAGTCACAGTGACTTTTCAAAACAAAAATATTATAGCAAAAATCATATGGGTTGATTGACATGTTTATTCTGTAAGCTAACTTCAATAGTTTGAAATTATTTTGACAGTTAATGCCAGTTATCCTGTCAACCTTTCACAAGACTTCAATTTGTTAATTGAAAGTATAAATAGTATAAACACTTTTAACAGTATGTCGTGCTGTGAAATACAGCCGACAGGATGGCGCACCAAACACGAAGCAAGGCCATGGTGCAGAAGAACAAAGGACTTCTTTCATTTAAGGTTTGTGATAAACCATCAAACTCATTCGTTAAAAGGACTCTATAGTAATATAAAGCGAATTTTTCTGGACATTATCATGCAAGAAAAGTTTATTTTTGGGATCGCGATCACCGCGTAATGATTTTTAAAGGTTGCATTACATTATTAACTGTCCCATGTGATCAGCCAGTGCGATTGGAAGTCCATGCTCAATTATTGCCTCCGTAAATAAAACTTCGGCATTTATCACATCCAAAGAATCTGTTTGGGCGACGAAAAACGTTGAAAGTTTTCCACTTGTATCGCTAGCAACGGCATTAGACTTGTGTTTTTTTGTCCCAACGTGGTCTTTTACATCGCTAATTCCTCCGTGTCCGATCGAAAAATCTTGTCTGCACAAGGTGCAATTCGCGTAGTTTTCACCCTTTATTTTTATTTTTATTAATATTAGATATATAACAACGGGCGGATGGCGGGCGGGTGCAGTTCTGATCAAACGTTACATCGGGTGGATGGCGGATGGTTGACGACTTTCTGACGCGGTTGCGGATGAAATAAATTGCCTATCCGCGCATCTCTAATATATATATATATATATATATATATATATATATATATATATATATATATATATATATATATATATATATATGAAATACTCGAGTTGGTGAATTCTAGCTGTAAATATACTCCTCCCCTCTTAACCACGCCCCCCGCCCCAACCATGCCCCGCTCCGCCCCACCCCCGACCACGCCCCCACCCCCCACCTCCCGAAATCTGAGGTCTCAAGGTTGGCAAGTATGATATAAAACCCTATTAGAGGTGTTTGGATGTTTTTAAGGGCTTTATAGGCAGAATTGCGCTGCTCTCATAGGCTCCATTGTAAGCCTCCATTTTGATTGCATTTAATTAATATTTAGAATGAAAGAAAATAACATATTCCATCTTGTAAAGTGAATTATATTTATATTCAACTTTTCTCTACTGACTCAAAGCGCTTTACATTGTGAAAACCATTATCTAAGTTACAATTGAACCAGTTTAGGTGGCACTTGGAGCAGGTGGGTAAAGTGTCTTGCCCAAGGACACAACGGCAGTGACTCGGATGGCGGAAGCGGGGATTCTAAAAATTCTAAAAAAAAGTGCAGTTCCCCTTTAAAAACTTTGTATCTGTAAGTAATATGCAACTGTAACGTAATTTGATACTTGTTTATATTCAAAAGAATGTCGTCTAGCTTATGTACTAGATTGTCTGCTTAGCTGTTGAGTAGCTGCTAGCTCCTCGTAGCCTATAGCCTTCCATGTTTACCTTTTGTTAATGACTTCACTAAAATACAAGAAAAAAACAACTTTGTGTGCCTATTGGAGGACATTTAGATGTTAACTGGCTGGGAACACTTATATCAGAGATTTTTTGATGCAAACCAGTGTAATATGATACTTCTTTTTTTGCTGATACCAGTCCAGATGGTACCAATGGTAGTTCCTGTTGAATGTGTCTACTACATGTTGTTAGTGCTGGTTAATAAAGCAACTTAACATGTTTCTGTGGCCAGGTCTAAATTTCCTGGTCCGCAAAAGGGGTATTGTAGGATTACATGATTATATTACATTGCATTGTTTTTTTCATTATTCTACCAAATAAGTAGTTATGTGTTAAAGGGGAACTGCACTGAACAAAAATTGAACTGTTTGGCCACAATACCCAGCAATATATTTGGAGGAGAAAAGGTAAGGCCTTTAATCCCAGGTGGTGGTATTATACTCTGGGCCTGTTTTGCTGCCAATGGAATTGGTGCGTTACAGAGAATAAATGGGACAATGAAAAAGGAGGATTACCTCCAAATTCTTCAGGACAACCCAAGATCATCAGCCCAGAGGTTGGGTCTTGGGCACAGTTGGGTGTTCCAAGAGGACAATGACCCCAAACACACGCCAAAAGTGGTAAAGGAATGGCAAAATCAGGCTAGAATTAATGTTTTAGAATGGCCTTCGCAAAGTCCTGACTTAAACGTGTGGACAATGCTGAAGAAACAAGAGCATGTCAGAAAACCAACAAATTTAGCTGAACTGCACCAATTTTGTCAAGAGGAGTAGTCAAAAATTCAACCAGAAGCTTGCCAGAAGCTTGTGGATGGCTACCATAAGCGCCTTATTGCAGTGAAACTTGCCAAGGGACATGTAACCAAATATTAGCAATGCTGTATGTATACTTTTGACCCAGCAGATTTGGTCACATTTTCAGTAGACCCATAATAAATTCATAAAAGAACCAAACTTTATGAATGTTTTTTGTGACCAACAAGTATGTGCTCCAATCACTCTATTATAAAAAAATAAGAGTTGTAGAAATTATTGGAAACTCAAGACAGCCATTACATTATGTTCTTCACAAGTGTATGTACAAACCCCGTTTCCATATGAGTTGGGAAATTGTGTTAGATGTAAATATCCTTTTCAACCCATATTCAATTGAATGCACTACAAAGACAAGATATTTGATGTTCAAACTCATAAACTTGATATTTATTTTGCAAATAATAATTAACTTAGAATTTCATGGCTGCAACACGTGCCAAAGTAGTTGGGAAAGGGCATGTTCACCACTGTGTTACAAGGCCTTTCCTTTTAACAACACTCAATAAACGATTGGGAACTGAGGAAACTAATTGTTGAAGCTTTGAAAGTGGAATTCTTTCCCATTCTTGTTTTATGTAGAACTTCAGTCGTTCAACAGTCCGGGGTCTCCGCTGTCGTATTTTACGCTTCATAATGCGTCACACATTTTCGATGGGAGACAGGTCTGGACTGCAGGCGAGCCAGGAAAGTACCCGCACTCTTTTTTTTACAAAGCCACGCTGTTGTAACACGTGCTGAATGTGGCTTGGCATTGTCTTGCTGAAATAAGCAGGGGCGTCCATGAAAAAGACGGCACTTAGATGGCAGCATATGTTGTTCCAAAACCTGTATGTACCTTTCAGCATTAATGGTGCCTTCACAGATGTGTAAGTTACCCATACTTTGGGCACTAATGCACCCCAATACCATCACAGATGCTGGCTTTTGAACTTTGCGTCGATAACAGTCTGGATGGTTCGCTTCCCCTTTGGTCCGGATGACACAATGTCGAATATTTCCAAAAACAATTTGAAATGTGGACTCTTCAGACCACAGAACACTTTTCCACTTTGCATGAGTCCATCTTAGATGATCTCGGGCCCAGAGAAGTCGGCGGCGTTTCTGGATGTTGTTGATAAATGGCTTTCGCTTTGCATAGTAGAGCTTTAACTTGCACTTACAGATGTAGCGACAAACTGTTTTTAGTGACAGTGGTTTTCTGAAGTGTTCCTAAGCCCATGTGGTGATATCCTTTCGAGATTGATGTCGGTTTTTGATACAGTGCTGTCTGAGGGATCGAAGGTCACGGTCATTCAATGTTGTTGTCCGGCCATGCCGCTTACGTGGAGTGATTTCTCCAGATTCTTTGAACCTTTTGATGATATTATGGACCGTAGATGGTGAAATCCCTAAATTTCTTGCAATTGCACTTTGAGAAACGTTGTTTTTAAACTGTTTGACTATTTGATAACGCAGTTGTTGACAAAAGGGTGTACCTCGCCCCATCCTTTCTTGTGAAAGACTGAGCATATTTTGGAAAGCTGTTTTTATACCCAATCATGGCACCCACCTGTTCCCAATTAGCCTGCACACCTGTGGGATGTTTCAAATAAGTGTTTGATGATCATTCCACAACTTTATCAGTATTTATTGCCACCTTTCCCAACTTCTTTGTCACGTGTTGCTGGCATCAAATTCTAAAGTTAATGATTATTTGCAAAAAAAAAAAAAAGTTTATCAGTTTGAACATCAAATATGTTGTCTTTGTAGCATATTCAACTGAATATGGGTTGAAAATGATTTGCAAATCATTGTATTCCATTTATATTTACATGTAACACAATTTCCCAACTCATATGGAAACGGGGTTTGTAAACTATTGACCACGACTATATGTAAAGTAGTAACAGGCACATTAATAACATGTAATGTCTA
This sequence comes from Nerophis lumbriciformis, assembly GCF_033978685.3. Classification (NCBI taxonomy): domain Eukaryota; kingdom Metazoa; phylum Chordata; class Actinopteri; order Syngnathiformes; family Syngnathidae; genus Nerophis; species Nerophis lumbriciformis. Next base: position 21,462,996 of record NC_084555.2, on the reverse strand, counting down.
CATGTTTTCAGCATAAGGCGGCGCATGAATTTTGCAGCATCCGCTTAGAAAGTTCAAAGGGTCAAACTGAATATCCAGGCTGTAAAATCAAGATCAACTGTTTTTTCATGCTCTGTAGGTGCCTGATAAAAAAGTTCTCTGAAGTTGCCCTGACATGAACTCCAGCTGGCAACAGATAAGCATTGGCCAAAAGTAACTAGCTGGAAAATGATGAGTCCTGAAGTAACTCATCAGCCAAAATATAAGAATGCAAAGAAGAGTGCATGAATATTGCATTTATATATTCCAATAATGTATAAGAAATAACATCCATTGGATGAGGCAGAATAACAAAAAAGAGAGTCAAACACTAATGCAGCCTAAAAATATGCAGTATCATTATCAAATATAGTGTGGTTCTAAAGCACTTGCATCAATGTTTGTTCATTCTAGAAGCATTAAAGTAACTTCCATTTCCCAGATTCTGTCTTTGTCTCCTTCTCGCTGATCATGCCTCTCTCCCTCTGTGCGTCATACCCTCTTCCTCACTGCATTATCACCTCGCTTCATATTCAGAGATAGTAAATCAATATCAATGTCTTTGCATTTCAAGTTGTATTGACTTTGTTTTTCAGGATGACTCCATAAAAAGCCAACGGGGTTTATGTCACTGTCACCATCCCCTGACATTAAAACCCGTCTTGCCTTCCACCGTCCAAGAGAGGACCTTTCACAACTGACCGTTGAAATACCAATTTGCAGTGCAGAGACATAATAATGGCCCTTTTTAGCTGCACAATGCAAGAGTTTCAACAAATGTCAGGAGGATGCAACTATGACGCAGGCAAGGAAACAATGATTAGAAAATATACGTACTTCCCAGCAACTAACCTACCCTATAATATATAAATACATACATACATTACATATAAATACATATATACACAGTTATGTAGAAGCCAAGGACAGCAGACATTATTCCACAAAAATATGGAGAAGCTGCTGATGGTGTGTTTGACGGAGATTATTACTATTAATGTTATGCTACTGTACAATAGTACTTTATAAAACTACTGTAATTGTTTGTAGTACCCTATAGTGTATGTTTTCATACAAAATTTCGTATTTTTAAAAGGCATGTTACTGTTACGTACGGGAGGAGTAAGCGGCACAGACAACAAGGGGGCATAGTTTAGCTATATGTATTAATTATATATATATATATATATATATATATATATATATATATATATATATATATCAGAATCAGCTTTATTGTCATTACGCAAGGTAACGAGATTGAGGCCATTCCATACAGTGCGATGTGTGCATGCTAGAAAAACAATGTGCAAATATATAAAAATATAAAAAATGTAGAAGTGCAATGAATATGGTGTGAAATGAATATATACATGAAAAAAACAAAAACAAAAACAGGGTGGTTGGTGGAATGGGTTATTGCATATATATATATATATATATATATATAAACATATATAAACATCATCATCCACGCAAAAAACTCCATTCTCATCCACAACAGTACACCATGGCAAAAAAAGAACAATGCAACATTTGACGTCACTATGGGAAGTTTTGACGGAGCAGAAACGTGTGAACTCGTTGGGAGTTTCCTCCTCTCCCAGCTCGCTAGCCTCAATCTGAACCTTGGTATTTACCGTGATGACGGCCTGGCAGTGTGTCGCGCCTCGCCAAGGAGCAGCGAGAATACCAAGAAGCGCATATGCCAAATTTTCAAAGAGAACGGCCTACGGATCACGATTGAAGCCAACAAGCAAACCGTCAACTTTCTTGACGTCACTTTCAACCTGAGAAATAACAGCTACCAACCATTCACGAAACCCAACACAACACTCCAATACGTGCACCATGACAGCAACCATCCACCCACCACCACGAAAAGAATACCTACCGGAATCAATAAAAGGCTATCGATGCTGTCATCTAGCAAAGCTGAATTTGACCAAGCAACCCCCCCGTACCAAAAAGCCCTTGATGAAAGCGGATACAATTTCACCCTCACCTATGAACCCACGCCAGGAAACCAGCCAAAAAAGAACAGAAAACGAAACAGCATCATCTGGTACAACCCCCCATACAGCAAAAACGTCTCAACGAACATTGGACACAAATTCCTCAACCTGATTGACAAACACTTTCCCAAAGACAACAACCTAAGAAAAGTATTCAACAAGAACAACATCAAATTGAGCTACAGCTGCATGAACAATATACGACAAATCATCTCAAACCACAACAAAACAATTGCAAATGAGCCGTCGACCCCCAGTCAGAACGACTCCAAAACCAACAAAGCATGTAACTGTCGAAAGAAACCTGATTGCCCCCTCAACGGGGGATGCTTACAAACATCAGTTGTCTACCAATCTAAGGTAATACGCAAGGACATTAACACATCCGACACATATGTAGGATTAACCGAGGGTGAATTCAAAACCAGATGGAACAACCACAAGGCTTCTTTCAGGAACACAAACCTGCGAAATACCACAGAACTCAGCAAACACATTTGGGACCTCAAAGACAATAATGTTGAATATTCAATAACATGGCAAATTCTTGCATCCAGCACACCTTACAATAGTGGTAATAAAAGATGCAACCTATGCTTGAAAGAGAAACTGTTTATCATCTACCGTCCAGACCTGTCATCCCTCAACAAGCGCAGCGAAATTGTAACAACATGCCGCCATAGACGGAAACACCTCCTAGGTAACACATGAACCAATCACCACGCCCCTAGGCCAGCCTGTACCCACCCACTCTGTGCCCTATATAAACCATGGTATGCGAATGCTCCCATTAAAATCTCCTGACGATTGAGGGTACCCCCCTCATGAAACAGGCCTGTAGAGATGAAATAGTCTTGTGATTTTTTTTTTTCCCCACACATACATATATTGCGCTCTACTACGGTATCGAGCACTATTTTTTGGATAACCTTATTAAGACATATACTCCGCTCCAAATTGACATTTGTTGAGCACTGTACGACGATCAGAAATGGAAAAATTCAACATCGACTACTCCACGAAGAACATTCCCATACCCGCGCAGAATGACTACAAGCTAAGGCTCATAGAAAAGACGGAACACTTCCTAAGAAGGATGCGGTGGAAAGCACATTTTTTCCTCCACCCTGAAACAAAAGGAATGCAAAAGGAAACTTACGGATTCATATCTACCAAGAACCCACCCACAGTTGAGGAACTAAAGGATTTTGAGAACGACATGCTCAAAATGATACAATCAGTCAAATTCAAGCCAATCCGCAACCCACTCCTCACCAAGCTGAAAAATGACAAGGAGCGCATCAAGAAAGTAAACAACCTCATCATAGCTGCCGATAAAACCACAAACTTCTACAGAATGGACATACCAGAACACCACACCTTACTGGACAGAAGCATCACCAAATCATACAAAAAAGCGCAACCCAATACCTTACAGAACATCCACCTGGAAAATAAAAGGATCGCGGCTGAACTGGACATTGAGGACAGGGTGGACGCCACAGCCAACAAGGAAGCCTTCATCACATTGAAGGATCACAAACCCAACTTCGCAAATAACCCAACATGCCGACTAATAAACCCAACTAAATCTGAAATAGGAAAAATCAGCAAAATAATCCTGGACAGAGTCAACACAAAAATCAAGGACAAAACACCACTCAACCAATGGAGAAATACAGCAGCAGTAATCAAATGGTTCAACAACATCCAAGACAAACAACAGCACAACTTTATCTCCTTTGATATCGAGGAATTTTACCCTTCCATCACGCAAGACCTACTGACTCAAGCACTAGACTTCGCCTCAGACTACGACTCAATCACAGGCAACGAAAGAAACATCATCATCCACGCAAAAAACTCCATTCTCATCCACAACAGTACACCATGGCAAAAAAGAACAATGCAACATTTGACGTCACTATGGGAAGTTTTGACGGAGCAGAAACGTGTGAACTCGTTGGGAGTTTCCTCCTCTCCCAGCTCGCTAGCCTCAATCTGAACCTTGGTATTTACCGTGATGACGGACTGGCAGTGTGTCGCGCCTCGCCAAGGAGCAGCGAGAATACCAAGAAGCGCATATGCCAAATTTTCAAAGAGAACGGCCTACGGATCACGATTGAAGCCAACAAGCAAACCGTCAACTTTCTTGACGTCACTTTCAACCTGAGAAATAACAGCTACCAACCATTCACGAAACCCAACACAACACTCCAATACGTGCACCATGACAGCAACCATCCACCCACCACCACGAAAAGAATACCTACCGGAATCAATAAAAGGCTATCGATGCTGTCATCTAGCAAAGCTGAATTTGACCAAGCAACCCCCCCGTACCAAAAAGCCCTTGATGAAAGCGGATACAATTTCACCCTCACCTATGAACCCACGCCAGGAAACCAGCCAAAAAAGAACAGAAAACGAAACGGCATCATCTGGTACAACCCCCCATACAGCAAAAACGTCTCAACGAACATTGGACACAAATTCCTCAACCTGATTGACAAACACTTTCCCAAAGACAACAACCTAAGAAAAGTATTCAACAAGAACAACATCAAATTGAGCTACAGCTGCATGAACAATATACGACAAATCATCTCAAACCACAACAAAACAATTGCAAATGAGCCGTCGACCCCCAGTCAGAACGACTCCAAAACCAACAAAGCATGTAACTGTCGAAAGAAACCTGATTGCCCCCTCAACGGGGGATGCTTACAAACATCAGTTGTCTACCAATCTAAGGTAATACGCAAGGACATTAACACATCCGACACATATGTAGGATTAACCGAGGGTGAATTCAAAACCAGATGGAACAACCACAAGGCTTCTTTCAGGAACAAAAACCTGCGAAATACCACAGAACTCAGCAAACACATTTGGGACCTCAAAGACAATAATGTTGAATATTCAATAACATGGCAAATTCTTGCATCCAGCACACCTTACAATAGTGGTAATAAAAGATGCAACCTATGCTTGAAAGAGAAACTGTTTATCATCTACCGTCCAGACCTGTCATCCCTCAACAAGCGCAGCGAAATTGTAACAACATGCCGCCATAGACGGAAACACCTCCTAGGTAACACATGAACCAATCACCACGCCCCTAGGCCAGCCTGTACCCACCCACTCTGTGCCCTATATAAACCATGGTATGCGAATGCTCCCATTAAAATCTCCTGACGATTGAGGGTACCCCCCTCATGAAACAGGCCTGTAGAGATGAAATAGTCTTGTGATTTTTTTCCCCCACACATACATATATATATATATATATATATATATATATATATATATATATATATATATATATATATATATATATATATATATATAATAACCAAACAATAATATAACTAACTAGTGTGTGTGTGTGTGTGTGTGTGTGTGTGTGTGTGTGTGTGTGTGTGTGTGTGTGTGTGTGTGTGTGGAGATTAGCTGTTGTGTGTTACCGGGATTGTTGAGCGAGAGGCGGAAGTCCCAGAGGGGAAAAGCAGGCTCGAATGTCTGTGAGGCAAGCAGGTAGTCGGAGGTATAGTGAGGCGTCAACAGGTCTGTGTCCAGCCAAGGAAGCAGAGGAAATGTGACGACCGGGGCGCATGGTGATGCGGGGTTTCGTTCTCCCAGGATGCAACGGACTTCGGACACAGCGTGAAGGTAAAAGAAATGATTTATTTACGGAATAACTCAGAAGAAACAAAGAAAAGGGTGCTCATAGCACATAAGGTAAAAACTAAGGAAGACTAGCGTGGAAGCTAACAGGTACAGAGCAAGAACCAAAAGTCGTCTACTGTTGCAAAAAGCAAACTACGAAGCAAGAACGAATGACAGGGAGGACAGGCTTAAATAATAATGTCAGTGATGACAAACAGGTGCGTGCCGGGAACAAACGCGGCAGGTGAAAATAATAAGCAGCCATGGCAACAAACTCAGGTGTACAAAACAGGCACTCAAGGAGTCCAAAACTAACCAAAAACACAAGTATCTTGAAAACGTAAACAAAAAATATGATCCGGGCAGCGGATCATAACAGTACCCCCCCCTTAAGGTACAGATTCCAGATGTCCCCTGGAAAAACTAAAACCCCCCCAACTATAACAAAGTTCAAGAGTCAAGGGAGGGTGGAGGGAGGATTTGGCGGAGGGTCGCCAGGTCACGGGTCCCCGAATCCACCGGGGACGAGTCAGGTGGCGGCGGCGAATGGAACGCCGCTGCCGGAGGCGAGGCGGGCGACCACGGAAAGGCCACATTCGTGGCTGCCGAGAAGGTGGGCGTGAGTGGCGCCAGAAGTTCAGCAGCCGGAGAGTTCTGCGACTACGTCTCGGGTGTCGCTGCTGTTTGCGCCACTGGCGTCCATACTCTAACCTCCGAGAGCGCCGCTTGCGCAGCCAGACCACCCGAGGTCGCTGAGACGACGATGAGGGCGAGGAAGGTGTCGGCGCCCTGGAAAGGTCCAACGGAGACGAGGAGAGAGCAGACGTCGCCGTGGAAGCAGGAGGAGTCGTCGTCGCCGTGGAAGCAGGAGGAGTCGTCGTCGCCGTGGAAGCAGGAGGAGTCGTCGTCGCCGTGGAAGCAGGAGGAGTCGTCGTCGCCGTGGAAGCAGGAAGCGTCGTCGCTGTGGAAACAGGAAGCGTCGTCGCCGTGGAAACAGGAAGCGTCGTCGCCGTGGAAACAGGAAGCGTCATCGCCGTGGAAACAGAAGACGTCGTCGCCGTGGAAACAGAAGGCGTCGTGTCTGTCGGCGTGGGCAGAGCCAGAGGCGGAGCAGGCGGCTCGTCTGTCGGCGTAGGCGGAGCCAGAGGCGGAGCAGGCGGCTCGTCTGTCGGCGTGGGCGGAGCCAGAGGCGGAGCAGGCGGCTCGTCTGTCGGCGTGGGCGGAGCAGGCGGCTCGTCTGTCGGTGTGGGCGGAGCCAGAGGCGGAGCAGGCGGCTCGTCTGTCGGCGTGGGCGGAGCCAGAGGCGGAGCAGGCAACGGAGTATCTGCGGGTGGTGAATGTCTCAGCTGGACTGCTGGGTTGGCCGTAGGGGGAATCATCACCTGCAGAGCGGTGAGTATACTTCCCAGCTGTCTCTCCAAAGCGTCAAGGCAGGCGTCTTGGCGTTCCGCCATGGCGTTGACGCAAGCCCCAAGCACGCCAAACTGTTCCTCCTGTTGTCCAAGTTGTTTGGCCTGTTGGTGCAATGCCCTTTTTACTTGGTCGGTCACTGCGGGGTCTCGTGTGCTTTGCCGCGATGGAGCAGGAGGTGGAGAGGATGGTGTTTGCAGGACCACCAGGGTTGATGGTGGCGTCAGAGTGGCAGGCGTCCGGGCTGTCGTTGTCGTTGCCGTGGAAACAGGTGCTGGTGCGGAAACCAGACTTGGAGTTGGTACTGGTGTGGAAACCAGACTTGGATTTGGTGCTGGTGCGAGAACCAGCCTTGGAGCAGGTGCTGGGCGTGACTTTGGCGTAGGTGGCCTGGCCGGGGGTTGCGGCTTAGCATGCCGAAGGTCTGGTGGCGGAGACCGGCATGGAGGTTTGGGCTTGGCTGGGCGCAGCTGTGCCCGCCCACTAGCAAAGCACCCAGTACCAGCCCCCCCCTCAAGAAGCGGATCCCAGACGCGTCTTGTGCAGTCTGGAACAGTCTTTAGGGGTGGGAGGGAGGAGGTGAGGAGGTGGGTAGGCTCCTCCCCTTTTGATTGTCCAAATTGTCTATTCTGCTCTTCAATAGTGGACTGTAGGGACGACCAGGAGGGAGAAAACAGAGGAGTGGGCGGAGCTTGAGCCATAGGGGGTGGGGCTTGAAAACCAGAATGTGACTGGGACTGACTAGAATTATATTTTTTTTAAAAAGTCCTGATAATGCTTAATTGTAGAATTAAAGTCATTTGGAGGCGGCTGACAGAAAGAGTTGACTGAATTTAAAAAAATGTCTTCGTCTATGACGTCATCACCAGTGGACGGGATGACGTCATCCGCGCGGGTCTCCAGCTGACTGACAGCCCAATCAGTGAACTGTTTGGCCAAGTGAGTGATGGGATTACCAAACATCGGCGAAGGGGAATCCTGGGCTGCTTGGCTGTGTTCCGGAGGGAAGAATTGCGGGGGTGGCGCGTCTCTGTCGCGAGCTGAAGCCGTTTTGTGCGACTTCCGCCTTCGCTGACGCGTGCGAGCGGGCTGAGAGCGGACCTCCCCGGGCCAGATGGAGTCGATCGGGACCAGAACACCTCCAGGTCCCCATATCATCTCGTCATCTGGATTGCAGCGGAGCGTCTCTGCCTCCATAGCTCGGAGGACCATCCACGCACCTTCTTCCTCCACCTCCGTCATGCCCGATGCGAAAGGACTCTTTGCTTGCTTCGTACTGTGACGACCGGGGCGCATGGTGATGCGGGTTTTCGTTCTCCCAGGATGCAACGGACTTCGGACACAGCGTGAAGGTAAAAGAAATGATTTATTTACGGAATAACTCAGAAGAAACAAAGAAAAGGGTGCTCATAGCACATAAGGTAAAAACTAAGGAAGACTAGCGTGGAAGCTAACAGGTACAGAGCAAGAACCAAAAGTCGTCTACTGTTGCAAAAAGCAAACTACGAAGCAAGAACGAATGACAGGGAGGACAGGCTTAAATAATAATGTCAGTGATAACAAACAAGTGCGTGTCGGGAACAAACGCGGTAGGTGAAAATAATAAGCAGCCCTGGCAACAAACTCAGGTGTACAAAACAGGCACTCAAGGAGTCCAAAACTAACCAAAAACACAAGTATCTTGAAAACGTAAACAAAAAATATGATCCGGGCAGCGGATCATAACAGGAAATACGGAAAGACGAGACGCACAGCTCGTCACGCGGGAACAAAGGGTGGCTGCAAGAAACAACAAGTTAGTTTCTTGCATATAGCAGGGTTAGTTGGCTTAATGTACACGAACAGAAGGCTACGTTCTGGCCCGGAACACAGGTCTTCACGGGCTTAAGAAGCCCAGGAAGATCATCAACGACAGGTGCGCTGAGTGCTGATTAATTGCAGCTGCTTGCTGCCGCCGGAGTGACGCGTGCAGGAGGTGAGCGGCCGTGGGCGTGTGCCGAGGTGCGCTAATTGATGAATACGCATTGGCATGCGCCCAGCCGTGACAGTTACATGTTAAAATGTTGATGTTTTGAGAAGCAAAGCACCGATTAAATAGATTTTAATTCATTTCAATGGGCGACGCTGATTTGAGATACAAATGTTTTGAGTCGCAAGCTCAGTCATAAACTCAGGTACTACTGTGTAAGGAATATGAGCATGCCGAGGTGGGTGGAGTAGCCAAAGATTGTACTCAAGAGAACCGTTACTTTAGAGCAGTGGTCCCCAACCTTTTTGTAGCTGCTGACCGGTCAACGCTTAAAAATTTGAAAAAAAAAAAATATTTTCATTTTTTTTCTCTTTTTTTAATAAAGAAATACAATCATGTGTGCTTACGGACTGTATCCCTGCAGACTGTATTGATATACATTGATATATAGTGTATATATTGTGTTTTTATGTTGATTTAATAAAAAAATTAAATAAAATTAAAAAAAATAAAAATAAAAAATAAAAAAAAATATATATATATATATATATATATATATATATATATATATATATATATATATATATATATATATATATATATATATATATATATTATTTTTTTTTTTTTTTTTTTTTTTTTTTTTTTTTTTCCTTGTGCGGCCCGGTACCGGGCCGCGACCCGGTGGTTGGGGACCACTGCTTTAGAGTGATATGACTCAATTAAAATAAAAAAGTAGTACTAATACTAAAAATATAGTATAGTACTGAGTGCCTGGTGAGCAGGCCCGGCCCTAACCAATCTGGCGCCCTTGGCAAGATTTTAGGTGGCGCCCCCCCACATCGGCAGTGAAGTGTATATACTCACAAGAAACCGAATAGCTTTGTCTTTGACCTTTTTTTTTTTTTTTACTTACAACTATACCTAATATATAAAGGGGTGGAAAAGTGACTATTACCTACAGGGCAAACATTAGCTAACCAGAAGGCAATAACAATGTAAATAAAAACACCTGCTTAAAAGATCTAATACAAATGTCCCTGAGGAATGTAAGGTGGGAGCAGAGGTGGGTAGTAACGTGCTACATTTACTCCGTTACATCTACTTGAGTAACTTTTGGGATAAATTGTACTTCTAAGAGTAGTTTTAATGCAACATACTTTTACTTTTACTTGAGTATATTTATAGAGAAGAAACGCTACTTTTACTCCGCTACTTTTATCTACATTCAGCTCACTACTCACTACTAATTTTTATCGATCTGTTAATGCACGCTTTGTTTGTTTTGGTCTGTCAGACAGACCTTCATAGTGCCTGCGTTTCAACAAATACAGTCATTGGTGACGTTCACTCCGTTCCACCAATCAGATGCAGTCACTGGTGACGTTGGACCAATCAAACAGAGCCAGGGGTCACATGACCTGACTTAAACAAGTTGAAAAACTTATTGGGGTGTTACCATTTAGTGGTCAATTGTACGGAATATGTACTGTACTGTGCAATCTAATCATAAAAGTTCCAATCAATCAATCAATCAATCAAAAGTGTGAAGGAAAAAATACCCTTTTTTATTTCAACCGTACACACCGTCAAAAGCCTAAAGACTGACTGCACAGTTCCTGTCTTCACAATAAAAGTGCCGCTCCATCGCGCCTGCGCTTTCAAAATAAGAGTCTCCGAAAGCCTGCGCAAACAAGCTAGCAAGCTACGGAGTTTGCCGCCAATGTATTTCTTGTAAAGTGTATAAAAACGAAAATGGAAGCTGGACATATAAGATGCCAAAAACCAACCACTTTCATGTGGTATTAGACAGAAAGGAGGAACTTTTTTTCTCCTCCATTTGAAAATGTGGACGTTATCATCACTACTGTCTGATTACAATCAATGCAAGTCATCAGAATCAGGTAATACACAAACTTATATTCTTGTCTTCATGAAAGAAAGGAATCTATATGTGTTAAACATGCTTGTATATTCATTAAAACACTATTAACATGTAAACAAAAACGGCAAAAAAAAAAATATATAAATTATATACTGTATATATCAATGTATGTATATATATATATATATATATATATATATATATATATATGTATATATATATATATATATGTGTGTGTGTATATGTATATATGTGTGTGTGTGTGTGTGTGTATATATATATATATATATATATATATATATATATATATATATATATATGTATATATATATATATATATATATATATATATATATATATAATATATGTGTGTGCATGTTACTCATCAGTTACTCAGTACTTGAGTAGTTTTTTTACAACATACTTTTTACTTTTACTCAAGTAAATATTTGGGTGACTACTCCTTACTTTTACTTGAGTAATAAATCTCTAAAGTAACAGTACTCTTACTTGAGTACAATTTCTGGCTACTCTACCCACCTCTGGGTGGGAGTACTGTAATTACCTAACGTTACATTATTATTTTCCAAAACAATTTAGCCCCCTCCACAATATTAACCCAACGTTAAAACAGAACTAGCTATTTATTGATTAGCAATTGCCGAATCATGTAACATTAGCTTAATGCTAAAAGCCAGGTTTCTATCACATTCTGTAACAGACAAATAATTTCATGTAGGCTAACGTTACCTACCTGCTACCTCTGTCTTTTCTCGTTTCTCTTCCTCTTCTTTTCTCTTTTTTCTTCCCTGGGCACCTGACGGTTTTGGCCGTTTTGACATCTTGTGTTGATTTTTTGATGTGGTGACGTTACGGGAAGGGAGGGGCGCACCGTGCGGGGGGGGGGGGGCGTAATGTTGTAACAAATAATATTTCTATTAAATAGGCTTTACTTTGCATTTTAATTAACGTGGGATTATTTTTTGCATTTAGAAATAATAGTGCCAACTTTTTTTTCTTTCTTTTTTTCTTTTCCTCCAACATTTGTGGCACTGGCGTGGCGCCCCCTGATGGACGGCGCCCTTAGCATTTGCCTATACGGCCTATGCCACGGGCCGGCCCTGCTGGTGAGTAACTTCTGATACATTAAGTAGCCATTTTTTTAGTGGTACTCGCTTTCACAGTGGTACATGGCTGCTGTTGACGTGATCCCAGGATGCAGAGAGAGACAAGCGATGTGCAAACAGAAGGTCATTTAATTAGATACCAGGCCAAATGAAAATGACAAAGGTCGAGCAGGAATTTAGGAATTAGAAAAACACTGTGGCATGAAGAACACCCAATGAACCAACACAATGAGCCAGCATTAGCATGCAGTCAAATGCTGGCTATAAACCTCACTAATTGGTCCTCCCAGCAGGTGATTGTAATCAGGTGTGCTGAATTAGCGCTCAAACAGGAAGTGGAAAACAATGGGGCGGGGGTAAAGAGCGCTGATACAAACGAGCATAAAACACAGGAAAACACTAAGTCAAACCTGTCATGACCGGTTATCTAAGTACCAACGATGTGGTATTTTTTTTAATTAATTTTTTTTTGTCATAAAAAAATACAATCATGTGTGCTTACGGACTGTATCCCTGCAGACTGTATTGATCTATATTGATATATAATGTAGGTACCAGAAATATTACCGTAATAACAGAAAGAAACAACCACTAGTGTACCGTGAGATATTGTTTGGTGTGCCGTGGGAGATTATGTAATTTCACCTAATTGGGTTAAAAATATTTTTTGCAAACCAGTAATTATAATCCGCAAATGTGCCGTTGTTGAGTGTCTGTGCTGTTTAGAGCTCTGCAGAGTAACCGTGTAATACTCTTCCATATCAGTAGGTGGCAGCAGGTAACTATTTGCTTTGGAGATGTCGGGAACGACGACGATGGTTTGCAGGTAAAAAGGTAGCTAACGCTTAAACCAAAAATAAACAAAAGGCGAGTGCCGCTAAGAAAAGGCATTGAAGCTTAGGGAAGGCTATGCAAAACGAAGCTAAAACTGAACTGGCTGCGAAGTAAACAAAAACAGAATGCTGGACGACCGCAAAGACTTACAGCGTGTGGAGCAGACGGCGTCCACAAAGTACATACGTACATGCCATGACAATCAACACCAAAATGGGAGCGCAAGACAAGAACTAAAACACTACACACAGGAAAACACCAAAAAACTCCAAATAAGTCACGGCGTGATGTGACACCTACTTTGAGACAAGAGCTATAGTGATGCATGGTTGGTTATGGTTTTAATTCATATCCAACAATTGCGAGAACGACTTTTTACTGTTAATATCGGCTGCTGAGTTTCATTTTTTATGTTTTCTGCTGGTGGTGTGCCTCGGGATTTTTTCAATGAAAAAAATGTGCCTTGGCTCAGAAAAACCCTGGTCTAAACTACTGAAACTGAAAATGGCGGGCACACAAGGCAGATTGTGTAGATTTATACCATATATTGACAATCTGCTGATGATGTCCCCAATTGATGTCACCAATTGTGCACATTCCAAACGGACCGTCTGTAGGAAGGCAATAGAAAGGCAAGATTGTTTTATTAATATCTCTGTTATGCCTTCACGCTTTGAAATTAAAAAATGGTCAGAAATTATGCAAATTCCAAATCCACAACAGCAGGTACCGACAGGTAAGAAAAGTTGGTTTTGCATAATAGGGCCCCTTTGATACTTTTTTGCACCTAATTTTCAAATAGTTTTCATAATGATTGTTTTATTCTACATTTAAAAATTGCGGTCTACATAACATGATGGTTTGGTCAACATTTTGCATAGTTATGTTTTACAGATCATTTTCAAGCTTGCTTTTTGACTGTCTCTTCAAAATTTGGCATTTTGTGGGCGGTTTAATTTACGTGCCGAAGCCCTCCTCCAGGCCTAGTCCCCGTCAACTGCGTCTCCACCCATGTTGTAGTTTTTAGCACTTCCATATCAAGGCTATGATTAATTTAAGGCGGGGGTCGGCAACTCGCGGCTCTGGAAGCGCCGGCCTCGTGGCTCTCTGGAGCTTTTTCAAAAATGTGTGAAAATGGAAAAAGATGAGGAAAAAATATATACTTTGTTTTAATAAGGTTTCTGTAGGTGGGCAAACGTGACACAAACATCCATAGTTGTTAGAAATCACGCTGTTTATATTAAACATGCTTCAGTGATTAGAGACTATTTGGCAAGCGCAGTTTTGTCCTACTAATTTTGGCGGGCTTTGAACTCACCGTAGTTTACATTTACAACTTTCTCCGACTTTCTAAGTCATGTTTTTTGCCATTCCTTTTTTGTCTCACTTTGTCCACAAACCTTTAATTTTGTGCGTGAAGACACCAAGGTTAGCTTTGTTGATATTATTGACTTGTGTGGAGTGCTAATCCGGCATATTCGGTCACTGCATTACTCTAAGCTAATTGATGCTAACATGCTATTTAGGCTAGCTGTGTGTGTATATATTGCATCATTATGCCTCGTGTGTAGGTATGTTTGAGCTCATTTAATTTCCTTTAAAGGCCTACTGAAACCCACTACTACCGACCACGCAGTCTGATAGTTCATATATCAAAGATGAAATCTTAACATTGCAACACATGCCAATACAGCCAGGTTAGCTTACTAAAGTGCAATTTTAAATTTCGCGCCGAAATATCCTGCTGAAAACGTTTCGGTATGATGACACCTGCGCGTGACGTCACGAATTGTAGAGGACATTCTGGGACAGCATGGTGGCCAGCTATTAAGTCGTCTGTTTTCATTGCAAAATTCCACAGTATTCTGGACATCTGTGTTGGTGAATCTTTTGCAATGTGTTCAATGAACAATGGAGACAGCAAAGAAGAAAGCTGTAGGTGAGAAGCGGTGCATTGCGGCCGACTGCAGCAACAACACAAACACAGCCGGTGTTTCATTGTTTACATTCCTGAAAGATGACAGTCAAGCTTTACCATTGGCCTGTGGAGAATCGGTACAACAGAGACTCTTACCAAGAGGACTTTGAGTTGGATACGCAGACGCGGTACCATGAGTACGCAGCTGCTGTTTCCAAACATTTGATCGCTTGCCCGTACATGCGTGCCGCTATGTGCATGTCACGTACGTAACTTTGGGGACTTTGGGGAAATATATGTGCTGTATGAACTTTGGGGAGGTGAACGGTACTTTGGGCTGTGGGATTGAGTGTGTTGTGCAGGTGTTTGAGTTGTATTGGCGGGTTATATGGACGAGAGGGGATGTTTGTTATGCGGGATTAATTTGTGGCATATTAAATATAAGCCTGGTTGTGTTGTGGCTAATAGAGTATATATATGTCTTGTGTTTATTTACTGTTTTAGTCATTCCCAGCTGAATATCAGGTCCCACCCGCCTCTCACAGCATCTTCCCTATCTGAATCGCTCCCACTGCCCTCTAGTCCTTCACTCTCACTTTCCTCATCCACAAATCTTTCATCCTAGCTCAAATTAATGGGGAAATCATCGCTTTCTCGGTCCGAATCGCTCTCGCTGCTGGTGGCCATGATTGTAAACAATGTGCAGATGTGAGGAGCTCCACAACCGGTGACGTCACGCGCATATCGTCTGCTACTTCCGGTACAGGCAAGGCTTTTTTATCAGCGACCAAAAGTTGCGAACTTTATCGTCGATGTTCTCTACTAAATCCTTTCAGCAAAAATATGGCAATATCGCAAAATGATCAAGTATGACACATAGAATGGACCTGCTATCCCCGTTTCAATAAGAAAATCGCATTTCAGTAGGCCTCTAAGTCCTCTTAATTTGATTTATATGTGCATGTCTCATGACATATTATCTGTATGTAATATTGGCTGCATTTCTGATAGTTGTTTGTGTACCGTTATAGACCACAGCAAACGTTAGCCAGCCTGCAAAGATTGTAATAAATCTACTAGAAGACAGCCTGCCGTTTCCTTTAACTTGGACACACACATATATCTATACCTTTGGCATTTATACGCCAGTAATTTCCAGGAGTTATCACACCCTCTGAGAAGCCTCCATTTTACTAATGATTTTGAATGTTGTAAAAATGTGTATAGGAATATTATATTTCAACATTTCTGTCAACAAAGATTTGCGTCTGCCTGCGTCCTTTTGATAGTAGGCTAATATAGCTAATAGAGACACTTGCAGTACATAATGTGTTGTCTTCATTATAACATTTATACAAGGCTTTTAATATTTTGCGGCTCCAGACAGATTATTTTTTTGTATTTTCAGTCCAATATGGCTCTCTCAACATTTGATTTGAGGTCTAATGTCTTCGATCACGCGTTCATCCTTTCTCAAATAACTTCACGGAATTTAGACCAGCCTTAGCGTTAAACCGCATAATGGTTGGTGCATGTTCACGCATACAAATGAAGAATATTTTGGGATATGTTCCCGGCCTGGGTCTAGCCAGGGCAATTGTGAAGGCACATCAGAGGTAGCTATAAGTGCTGCAATTATGAAGACAGATGTGCTCACAGAGTAAACAAACAAGATGGTTCCTACCAGCCTACACATCGCCTATAGTGCCTATAGTGAACATGTAGGATAATCCTATTAGGGGGAGATGTGACGGGGGAATGGACCAGGTGACAAAGCCTTGGGGATCATGGTAATTTGCTTTAGTGCACGATGCATAGAAGCCTTTGAAGGCTTCCTTCACTCATCTAAAACAGAGTATGATTCATCAGGAAGTGTAGGTGTGTGCTCAGATGAGTGCTGCACGGTGCTGGCCGTGTATGAACGTCTTTATCTTACAGCATGCTGTCACACAAGCAGTGTTGCCAACTCCTCAGCAAGAAAAGTAGCTATTGGCTGAACTAAAAGTTGCTAGATGACATAATCTCCTCATTTGCATAATTTATGGCAGTGGGTGCCGTAGGAGAGATACAAAAGTGAGTTTAAAAACATGATACTTATGATTAAAACTGCAGATTACCTTTCTTCTTTTGATTCTTAGTTGTGTTTTTAATCAACTTTGTTCTGCATTGATAAATGTTAGAGTATTCAATTTGATTAAAAGAATGGAGGGTTGTGCTATTCACTGACGAACCATATCTAATGACTGGCTCATTAACATGAAGGATGGCATTTGGACGTTGAAGTGATTTTATATTAGCTTGACATGACATTGAAGAAATATTGAAATATTGCTCTTTAAACCAAGTGGCAGCTTTGCACACGCGCATTTCATTTTCAGTCCGGAGGCGTGTGGGTCTCCTCTCTGCACTGACATGATGAGCTAGTTAGCGAGATGTTCAAGTTTTGTCACAGAGAGACACACACACATACAGACGATTTCGAGTTCAGTAAGTGACTGAGGCTGTGTACAGCAGGCAAATCAAACTAGGTGGTTTACGTAAGTGTGACAGTAAAGAAATATTTGCATTTAAAATTCCATTAGAAACTAGGAAGCTAGGAACTTGGAAATTCTGACTTCCCACTACAAATGGAACGCACGATAAAAGTCTAGACTACAAATGAATTGCGCAGTTCCCTCCCTGTGAGGTTCTCCGCTCTGCTCGTTAATGACGCTTTCACCTCAGTCTCCAAGACTCGAAAAAAGTCTCCAGGACACAAACAAAAGGATTGAAAAGTCGCCAGATTTAGCGACCAAGTTGGCAGCACTGCACACAAGCAGCTGGTGTAACTCTTCATGTTGATATGCGCCTCAGGATATCACTTTTGACTAGGGCTGCAACAACTAATCGATTAAATCGATTATAAAAATAGTTGGCGATTAATTTAGTCATCGATTTGTTGGATCTATGCTATGCGCATGCGCTGAGGCTACATTTTATTTATTTATTTATTTTTTTAACCTTTATTTATAAACTGCAACATTTACAAACAGCTGAGAAACAATAATCAAAATAATAGGGGTGTAACGGTACGTGTATTTGTATCGAACCGTTTCGGTACGGGGGTTTTGTTCGGTGCGGAGGTGTACCGAACAAGTATCCACACAAACATATTAAGTAGCGTACTGCACGTTGTGTAAACCAGTGTTTTTCAACCTTTTTAGAGCCAAGGCACATTTTTTGCATTGAAAAAATGCGGAGGCACACCATCAGCAGAAATCATTAAAAAACGAAACTCACTTAACAGTAAAATGTCGTCGTCGCAATTGTTGGAGGGCTTCACGGTGGAAGAAGTGTTAGTGCATCTGCCTCACAATACGAAGGTCCTGAGTAGTCTTGGGTTCAATCCCGGGCTCGGGATCTTTCTGTGTGGAGTTTGCATGTTCTCCCCGTGACTGCGTGGGTTCCCTCCGGGTACTCCGGCTTCCTCCCACCTCCAAAGACATGCACCTGGGGATAGGTTGATTGGCAACACTAAATTGGCCCTAGTGTGTGGATGTGAGTGTGAATGTTGTCTGTCTATCTGTGTTGGCCCTGCGATGAGGTGGCGACTTGTCCAGGGTGTACCCCGCCTTCCGCCCGATTGTAGCTGAGATAGGCTCCAGCGCCCCCCGCGACCCCAAAAGGGAATAAGCGGTAGAAAATGGATGGATGGATGGACTTTAAAGCATAACCAAGCATGCATCACTATAGCTCTTGTCTCAAAGTAGGTGTACTGTCACCACCTGTCACATCACACCCTGACTTATTTGAGTTTTTTGCTGTTTTCCTGTGTGTAGTGTTTTAGTTCTTGTCTTGCGCTCCTATTTTGGTGGCTTTTTCTCTTTTTTTGTACTGCAGTCGTCCCCAACCTTTTTGTAGCTGCGGACCGGTCAACGCTTGAAAATTTGTCCCACAGACCAGGTTTGTTTTTAGTTTTTGTTTTTTTTGGTCATAAAGAAATACAATCATGTGTGCTTACGGACTGTATCCCTACAGGCTGTATTGATCTATATTGATATATAATGTATATATTGTGTTTTTATGTTGATTTAATAAAAAATAAAAAAAATTATTATATTTTTTTTTAATTTTTTTTTTTTCTTGTGCGGCCCGGTACCAATCGGTCTACGGACCGGTACCGGGCCAAGGCACAGTGGTTGGGGACCACTGGTGTACTGAATACTATAAAACTTTCATTTTAAGTTAACATTTACTAAACATCACTTTCAAATGCCATCTATCTATCCATCCATTTTCTAATGGAAAATAATTATTTGTATTATTTGGTTACTTGTATACATCAGTGGTTCTTACCAGTGCTTTGGCAAACGACAAGCAATGATACAGATTGTGGAGTTTTTTTTAAACTCAACTACTGTATCTTATATTTTATAAAAGTACATTAAAATTCAGTTAGAATTTGAGGTACTGTAAAATGGGTATCAATACATAAAACATGTTTGATGATTATGTTAGGAACAAAATATTTTTTATCCACAAATTCAAAAATGATTTGAACAAAAAGTGTCTGCAAATGTAATATCACAGGAGTTTAATTTTTGCAAACGCATAAAAACATGTTTAGATATAAAAATGCTTTTTCTGATTAAATTAGTGTTTGTGTTTATTCTACCAGTCGGGACCAATACAGTGATTCAGTCAGAAATACATTCTGTGCCTGCCTGCCAGTCTGCATTCAGGGCAGTATTAGTGGCGAACTGCAATTAGACTAAAGTGTGTCACTAAAGTCACTGCTCCTTCTCAATGTTGTGTTAACTTCTATGCTAGTGGTAAGTCATATTTTTTCTATTTTATTCTTCCGGTCTACACTTCCAATTGTGTAAGGGGGAAGAGGCCCAACGCTGATTGAACAGTAATTACGTCGTGACGAGCCTGACTTACGCAACGGTGCAATGGGGTGGTCGTGCACACACACGTACACAAACACATGCAAACGTACACAACCACACACACATTCACAGACACACACAGGATCACGTTCAATAAAGGAGGCTTGTTCCGTGTAGGATTATACGAACCATTGTTGCTTCCTTACTGTTTTCTACTGCCGTAACTTCTAACAGACATTTCCGCCATGTTTGATCGAGAAACTATTCTTACTGACAGCTGATCACTGCGATGGAACTCCAGTTAATGGCGATCATTGATCACTATCATTTAATCGCCCAACCCTACCAGCAGCCCAATACAGTACAGTGGAACCTCGATTTAGGAACCCGTCATTGAACTATTTTCCTTTTACAAACCACAGACCAAATACAAAAATGCTCTGTTGTACGAACCTTGTCTCAGTGTACAAATGTTTCATTTAGCTATTGTGTGCTACACAGTGCAGCCATTTTGTGCCCCGAAGCACATCCATTGTAAATTATAAATGACATTTGTAAAGTTGGGCAGCACGGTGGAACAGGGGTTAGTGCATCTGCCTCACAATACGAAGGTCCTGAGTAGTCTTGGGTTCAATCCTGGGCTCGGGATCTTTCTGTGTGGAGTTTGCATGTTCTCCCCGTGATTGCGTGGGTTCCCTCCGGGTACTCCGGCTTCCTCCCACCTCCAAAGACATGCACCTGGGGATAGGTTGATTGGCAACACTAAATTGGCCCTAGTGTGTGGATGTGAGTGTGAATGTTGTCTGTCTATCTGTGTTGGCCCTGCGATGAGGTGGCGACTTGTCCAGGGTGTACCCCGCCTTCCGCCTGATTGTAGCTGAGATAGGCTCCAGCGCCCCCCGCGACCCCAAAGGGAATAAGCGGTAGAAAATGGATGGATGGATGGATTTGTAAAGTTACAAAGGACTTAAAGTTAGTAGTATTTGCAGATGATACAACTGCGTTTTGTTCAAGAAAGAACACACAGAAGCTAATACAAATAATAACAGAAGAAATTAACAAATTAAAAAGATGGTTTGAAAAAAACAGACTATCTATGCATTTCTGTAAGACTACAATAATGCTATTTGGTAACAGTAGAAGGGAAAGCCAACACACAAATAGACAGAGTAAATATTGAAATGGTAAAAGAAAACCCATTAATAGATAATAAAATGAATTGGAAATCTCATGTAAAAAAGATACAACATAAAGTAGCAAGAAACACATCAATAATGAATAAAGCAAAACATGTTTTAGACCAAAAATCACTTCATATTCTCTACTGCTCACTAGTGTTACCATATCTGAGGTATTGTGTAGAAATATGGGGAAACAACTACAAATGTGCGCTTCATTCACTAACGGTGTTACAAAAAAGATCAATTAGAATAATACATAATGTTGGATATAGAGAACATACAAACCATTTATTTATTGAATCACAATTATTGAAATTCAACAATTTGGTGCATTTGAAAACAGCTAAAATTATGTATAAAGCAAACTATAAGCTGCTACCCAAGAATGTACAACAATTCTTCTCAACTAAAGAAGAGA
Source organism: Nerophis lumbriciformis (assembly GCF_033978685.3). Lineage (NCBI taxonomy): Eukaryota > Metazoa > Chordata > Actinopteri > Syngnathiformes > Syngnathidae > Nerophis > Nerophis lumbriciformis. The sequence continues at coordinate 21,441,681 of NC_084555.2, read as the reverse complement.
AATATAACCTTAGAGAAAAATATAATTTAAAACATTTGTATGCTCGTACAACACTTAAGACCTTCAGTATGTGGAATTAAATTATAGAATGGATTATCCAAAGAAATCAAACAAAGCACCAATATGATTCAGTTTATGAGACTGTTCAAACTACAAGTGTTCACAAAGTACACAGAACAAGAATTATGATCTTCTTGAATCCTTTTGTTTCCCTTTTTTTAATTGAGACAAATATTATTTATGTATTTAATATTTGTTTACTTACTATTGTATAGTATTTATTTATTATGTATTTGTTCACTGTTCTGTCACAGAGAACAAGGACATTGGATAAAGATGCTACGGTATGAAAAGGGGTAGGATTAAATAAGCTGTGCTTCTTCCTACTCCTTTTCGGACGTGCTGTAATGAAACAACTGGAAATGTGTGATGCATTACATTGTATCGTATGCATGTTCGAAACAAACTGAAACTGAACTGAACTGAACTGATTGTGGGCGTGCTGATCGATCTCTGGTGCTCAGTCAGTCAGCAGAGCAATGCTGTTGTCAGCTACTTCTCTAAATGCTACTTTGTGTGTCTTTTAGCTTTTTACAGCATTTTTCTAGTTTTTCTAGCTGAATACGAGTTCAAAGAAAGCAATGGACAAGCGATGTGTGGTTTAAAACATTCCAAAAGTATTCAGTGTTGTTGACATTCCCCCCATCGACATGCAAGGAAGATTAATCGACAAGGCAAAGTGGATTTTATTTTGTATTTCTACATATTATAGCAACCTAGCCGTTAAAGTTAAAGGGACTGTTTGCAACATTTATACAGATGCCTAGAGGGCGCCAACTTTCTAATGTATTTCACACAATATATCCCACCCTTTTACGGCGTCTTGTGCATACAAATGTTTTAAATTAGACTTTTCTCTAAGGTTATATTTCTCCTCTTTTGTTGAGAAGAATTGTTTGCTTTATACATCATTTTTGCTGTCTGCAAATTCACCAAACAGTATAAATCAAGGGCTTGTATGTTCTCTATATCCAACATTATGTATTATTCTAATTATTCTTTTTTGTTACACCGTTAGCGAATGAAGCGCACATTTGTAGTTGTTTCCCCATATTTCTACACAATAACTCAGATATGGTAACACTAGCGAGTAGGAGAGAATATGGAGTGATTTTTGATTCAATACATCCATCCATCCATTTTCTATTGCTTGTCCCTCTCAGGGTGGCGGGGGTGGGTGGAGCCTATCTCAGCTGCATTCGGGCGGAAGGCGGGCATATTTAACTTTATTAATTATATAAGTATTTCTTGCCACCTTATGTTGTATATTTTTTCTGAGATTTCCATTTACTTGTATTTATTAATACACCCAATTTCCTTTTACTTGTACTCTTTCAATGTCTACTCTATTTGTATTTGTGTTGGACGTTCTCTTCTACTGTTACCGAATAGCATTATTTTAGTTTTACTGAGATTCAAAGAGTCTGTTTTTGCCAAACCATCTTTTTAATTTGTTCATTTCTTTTATTATTTGTATTAGCTTCTGTGTGTTCCCTACGGAACAAAAAGCAGTCTGCAAATAAGACTAACTTTAAGTCCTGGGTGACTTTACAAATGTCGTTTGTATAGAGACTGAACAATTTTGGTCCCAGTATTGATTCTTCGGGTACACCGCAAGATATCTCCAGCCCTGTTGATATATTTTCACCTATTTTCGCATATTGCTTCCTGTTGGTTAAGTAGCTTCTTATCCAGCTCAAGACCAATCCTCTGATGCTATATCGTTCAAATGTTTTGATTAAAATGTTATGACTTCACCCTTGCTCCTGATGGGTGCTGGTTAGCGCCTTGCATGGCCGCTCCCTCCATCAGTGTGTGAATGTGTGTGTGAATGGGTAAATGTGGAAGTAGTGTCAAAGCGCTTTGAGTACCTTGAAGGTAGAAAAGCGCTATACAAGTACAACCCATTTATCATTTATCATTTATTTAATTGTGTCCAATGCTTTTCAGTCCTTTTGTCATCCACGGTTGAAATTATATCCATGGACAATGTTTTTCATAAAGTGTCATAAAAGTACTGAAAAATGACTGTATGCTGGATTTAATGCTGTTATTATATTGTTTGAGCACCTGGGGATAGGTTGATTGGCAACACTAAATTGGCCCTAGTGTGTGAATGTGAGTCTGAATGTTGTCTGTCTATCTGTGTTGGCCCTGCGATGAGATGGCGACTTGTCCAGGGTGTACCCCGCCTTCCGTCCGATTGTAGCTGAGATAGGCTCCAGTGCCCCCCGCGACCCCAAAGGGAATAAGCGGAAGAAAATGGATGGATGGATGGACTGTGTAATAAAAACATTTTTCCTGATGTGGGAGAAAAAATTGATATGTGGACCTGTATATTATCCAATTCCAGATTTGTATATTCCAGATTGCAAACGGTTTCAAATTCCATAGTGGATTGAGTGCTGCCGGTGTGTGTCATGGGTGTGTGTACAATGATGTGCAGGGTTTCTCCTTAATGTTGTTGAACAGCATTTTCATTAAAGCCACACCTTGAAAATAAGGTGTTTTTTTACTTGAAAACAAATTCAAATGATATAATATATTGTAGCCCCCAGAAGAAATCACACAAAGTCCAACGCTAGTTGTAACTTTTATTACCAATTGTGCCCAATCTTATGATAGCGGCACAATTCCAACAGGTTTTATCTTCCGTGCAAACGCTTTAGTCTTGGTGATTCCGTGATTCCCCAGACACACAATGCTTCCTCTTTCTCCGCCTAATACCTTTCAGGCACGGACGGTGTGTTTGAAAACATGGGAAAAACTGACATCAAATCCAAACCACACGAACATAAAACATTAACACCAGCTGGTGGTTGACAGGTGATGTACTGAAAACGTGACCACCGAAAAAAGACGTTGATTACCGAAAACCGCACTGCCAAACCCAGATGTAAACAATACGCACGCCATTGTCTGGAGCGTTGTCAGCATGTCTGCAATGTTGACGTGAATTTGAAATACATCCCAGACATACCCGCGAACAGCCATCTACAAAATGTGCAAATATTAAAGTAAAAATTACCAATGATTGTCACACACACACTAGGTGTGGTGAAATTAACCTCTGTATTTAACCCATCCCCATGTTCACAACCTGGGAGGTGAGGGGAGCAGTGAGCTGCAGCGGTGGCCGCGCCCGGGAATCATTTTGGTGATTTAACCCCCAATTCCAACCATTAAGAGGACAGTGGTGTCTTTTAATGAGAAAGTGCGAAGCAAGTGTGACGTCATGCTCGCCTCTTTCGTCGGGGACATCGAAGGACAGAAGTTAAGAGTCTCTAAACACGAGTACAGTCCATAATAACACCAGAAGAAGATGCTAGATTTGTTGCTAGTTGTTTTTAATTAAAAAAAAAAAAATTAAAAGTCTCGAGACACTTGAAAAAAGAAGCAACAATTCAAACTATGGTAAAACAATAAAAAATATATGTATGTTAATAGTGAAATTACTGAATTTTGTAACAAATTCCTACAATTTGTGTACATTTCTAAACAAGGTGTATTTTACCTGCATTTAAGTCCAATCTTAAAACTAATTTGTATACTCTAGCCTTTAAATAGCCCCCCTGTTGGACCAGTTGATCTGCCGTTTCTTTTCTTTTCTCCTCTGCTCCCCTTTTCCTTGAGGGGGGGGGGGCACAGGTCCGGTGGCCATGGATGAAGTGCTGGCTGTCCAGAGTCGGGACCCGGGGTGGACCGCTCGCCTGTGCATCGGCTGGGAACATCTCTACGCTGCTGACCCGTCTCCGCTCGGGATGGTGTCCTGCTGGCCCCACTATGGACTGGACTCTTACTATTATGTTGGATCCACTATGGACTGGACTCTCACAATATTATGTCAGACCCACTCGACATCCATTGCTTTCGGTCTCCCCTAGAGGGGGGGGGTTACCCACATATGCGGTCCTCTCCAAGGTTTCTCATAGTCATTCACATCGACGTCCCACTGGGGTGAGTTTTTCCTTGCCCGTATGTGGGCTTTGTACCGAGGATGTCGTTGTGGCTTGTGCAGCCCTTTGAGACACTTGTGATTTAGGGCTATATAAATAAAGATTGATTGATTGATTGATTGATTATCTGTGTAATTTTAGCAGTAGTATTTGTCTTTAGTATTTAAGCTACTAAATATTGTATTTGTCTTAAAGCACAGTCCAAGAGTGGAATTTCATACAATGTCAAATATTTTTATATTTTACAACTGCCATCAGCAGTGTCTTCACTTACGGATTTTTAGTGTGGTTTGCTAGCTGCACTAAAGCGAACCAACAGGCCCTCCAGCGAGTGGTCAAAGCGGCGGGGAAAATTACAAGGACGATACTCCCAGAGATGAGTGCCATGTACACAACTCGCTGCCTAAAGCGAGTACACAACATCCTGAAGGACAGATACCACCCAGCACATGGCCTCTTCAACCTGCTACCCTCTGGAAGGAGGTATAGATCGATTCGCGCCAGGACCACCAGAATGCCTCACAGTCTGTATCCCTAGGCTGTGAGACTGCTAAATGAACAGCCTGCCCCTTTGCTGCCCCGGACCATCTTATTACCTCACTCTTCACCACCTCAATAATTGTGCTGTGGACATTGCATTGCTGCAACATCAACGTAACACCCATCAGACATCTGACTGTTCCCACCCCCACGTCCCTCTTATCGCGATCTTCCTGACAATGCTAAAATGTAAACTATTGTCAACCTGCACATCAATGCAGTTTTTATGCCGCTGGACAAAGCTCAAACAAAATCTCGTTGTTCATGTATGACTTAAGTGTTATTATGACAATGACAATAAAGGAATTGATTGATTGATATTTCTATTGTAACCTAATCGTAGATTATGGCAGGCTAATTGCAATGAATTTAAAACCTTTTTTTTTTCTTTGACTGCAATAAGAACATTTCAATATGTTCACTGCCGTTTCATTTCTATTTTAATCTTCTAAAATTGTTCTTGGAGTGCTACAATAATCATATGCACAATATATCTTTAAGACTTTCTGTTATAATTAAGACAATAATGACATTTTTTGTGGTCCCCTTTTATTTTGAAAAGTATCGAAAAGAATCAAAATATATTACCGGTACTAAAGTTTTAGTATCGGTACAACCCTACATTGGATACATGTCTGATTTCCATCCACATACGAAAGAGGCCTCGTCAGGTTTTTGTTGTTCACGTTGACATGAAAAATATTAGATACATGTCACATATGGGCAAAAAAACAGATTGACCTGTAGTGTTTGAACATTGCCATACTCACACATGCCCAGAAATAACATGTACTCCATTTTCACAGGCAATTTTCAAAAAAACATCTGGAAATCTCTTGAGTAGCTACCAAAGGCACCTAGTCACCCATTTTTCAATAGACAATTATAATTCTTTATCATGCAAATATTTACCTATGTACTTTAATTTAGACACAAAGTTCATTCCTAAAACAACAAGTCCAGGGAAGTCTTTTTGAGATTTCTGTTCAAGAGTCGACGAGCCTCGCCAAGAGACAAACAACCTCCTTATCGACTTGTCTCAGAGCTCCTCTTTACCCGCAACCCTGCCTCAGGCTCGATTATTGTCCCCCTCTGATGTAAAGGATCAAGAAGCTCCTGGAGAGGGAACAGATGGCCCGAGTAATGCCTTACCCAAGGTCCCTCTGCCAAGCAACTACTTTTCTTTTGTAATTGTGCCTTAAGGGGGAACCAGCCCATGAGGCTTTCCAAAGTGTCTGAAGTGTCAACTTAGTTTCTGAATTCTCCGGATAAGAGGGATGTGGTGACACAGATCTGTCGGTCAGTGTGACCTTAGATTCGGACTTTAGCTCAGTTCTATGGTTTAATCAACTCCTAGAGTTTTGTACTTATTCATTAAATGACCATTTGAACATCACGATCACCTCATGTGTTCTGTACTCTAAAATATATTGTAGTATTCCAGTGTTATAAATACACACAAACGCCCATAATCATCACGTGCCAAATAAAGAGTGTCAGGGCGCAATAACAATTGTGCCCCGCAATCTCTTGATTCCAATTAATCTTCCAATTTCACCAAGAGCCCTCCTACCCCAGAGCGCTGGGGAAGCAATTAATCTCGCTGATAATAGACTGCATGATAACAGGTTAATCAACTAGCAGGTTCAGACACCAGTTGGTAATTAGCTTCAAAGACTTCAACTCTCAGTCCCATCACTGTGCCCTTATTGAATTCTGTATCTTGATACAACTATCACAGGAAAGCAATTATCGATCAGCTGCAAGTATACTGACATTAAACTGGTGAGGGGTCCGAGTACCCTGACTTAATGAGGATAGTTTTTTTCCTATTTGAGATGGGCATAAACACAACCGATTTACTCTCAGTCCCTTTGTGAAACACAAAGGATGAAGTGACAACATGGACATGGGGTGCATCGAAAGTGGAGGAGGAGACAGCGTTTCGTGCACATTGATGAGGACTAAATGGAGTTGACAGAGCAGATAGGCAGACGTGATCTGGAATCGGAAAAACTATTCACTATTCTCGGCAGTCCAATCAAGTCTTTAATTGAGTAAATTGTGCAAAACTTAAAATAATGCAGTCGTATCACAACGTGTTCCTGTTTAAGAGAGAACCATAAAAACATTTCTTTATGTACTCACCGGCCACAACAGACTCACAGATATTGATGTTTTGGTGTGGGTATAAAATATTGTAGCTTTTGCCTGGATGTTGACAGGATGACGAGGAGGTGGTCATGCTTGTAAAATCCTGCCATGCGCTGTATATTTTTGTGAAATATTGGGTGTGTGTGGTCAGAAATGATAATGCCAATCCGGGAGTTTTATAGCATATCAGAGTCACATTTCATCTGATCAGGCTGTAATCGCACTCGCAACTCACTCAAGATTTTCTCAAAGGAAGATCCCAGCAGGCACCATACATTGGAACAATGTTGAGAACTTGCTGAATTAAGTCCTGACCAACGTTCCCTCTATGGTGTGCGCCTGCGCAATTGCGCACTGCTCAAGCGTCCTCTGCGCACAGCAAATATGCTGCGCACCAAATCAAATCTCGTCTGAATTCTAAAAAAATTAACACATTTATTCTGTGTAATTTTGCAATGCAACTCTGAGTGACAGTGACAACAAGCGGCCCTAACGGTGTTCGTCAACACCGTTCAATTGAACACCGTTCAATTATTGTAACGTCTATCGAGATGATTTGAGCACAGGAATTATATCGATCACTTTATTGAGCAAAACTGTTTATATTCGGCCATAACTACACCAAAACACGAATAAAAAACTTCTATCTCGAAAAACTAGTCATTTTCTGCTGTACAAACCAGGCCAAAACCAACTTGTCATCTGTCATCAACACGCATAGAAACTAAGCCACTGGTGCGTTTATGACCACACAAAAAGTCGAACAACTCAAACACCACACAAAGTTACACTATGACTCCTCAGTCATATGTGTGCTTATTCTACTGTCATTATTAATGTTAATTTATTGATATTAATCATGAAATGCTGTTGCTAGAAAAAGTTACAGGAATGCACACTTCATCCTATGCTTGCATTTCATTGTGCAACATGAGGATGTTTAAGGGGAACTAAATGTGATCTCTGAAAGGGGTACAAATGATTTCCAAAGCAGGACCCCCACCCAGACATATTGTACAATACTAATCCGTAGCTTATGAAAAACAAGATTTATTTTATTTTCATTACAAGTGGGCCAAATCACTAATATTAAAAAATAATCTCATGAAAATGACTCCTGTCATTTGAGTGTTATTATAAAAGATTGGTTTGAAACAGGTGTGCTGCTGGTATTGCCACATGTGATGTTGCTCACATGTGCTCCACTGAATGCTCAGGGAGTTTTTGTGTTTGCTCACACACATGAACAATTAGAGGGAACATTGGTCCTGACGTTGAGCAACTGAAACTTAACGTTGGAATCGGTAGGTTGTGAGTTCAAACCCCGGTCGAGTCATACCAAAGACTATAAAAATGGGACCCATTACCTCCCTGCTTGGCACTCAGCATCAAGCGTTGGAATTGGGGGTTAAATCACCAAAAATTATTCCCGGGCGCGGCCACAGCTGCTGCTCACTGCTCCCCTCACCTCCCAGGGGGTGATCAAGGGTGATGGGTCAAATGCAGAGAATAATTTTGCCACACCTTGTGTGTGTGTGACAATCATCGGTACTTTAACTTTAACAACATGCTTTTTGACGACATTAAATTACTGTCGGGTTCTGAAGTTGATTTGACCAGTGAATTTTGGTCATTTCCCAACCGATATTCTGCAACACAAATGCAACATTGAAACAACATTATTTTTGACAAGATTTATTCTATGTCGGGTTGTGACATTGATTTGACCATTTTCCAACCAACGTGGATCCAACGTTAGACATCATTGATGTCTCTATCTAAAAATACATTTATATTGCAACATTGTTTTGAAGTCAGTTTTAAGGACATATTTGTAATCAACGTTGTATTAATGTCTTGTGCCTGCTGGGATAGTTGTACTGTCCACAAGCTCCTCAGTTCAAAGGTGACGGTCGTCAGAACTGTCTGTTGAATTGACACGTGGACTAAGGTTAAAAGTTAAAGAAATGGCCTCCTTAAAGGGGAACTGCACTTTTACTTTTGCTCATCATTAACAATCATTATGTGAGAAAACAACACACATGACTTTCCCTTTTCTGTGCATTCTAAATAATAATAAAAAATAAGCTAGTAGGAGGCAGCTAACAATGCAGATAATGAGGGTACGATCTATTATGCCTACGGATCCCTCTATAAAACATTCTAATACCACCAACACCGTTATATGGTGTTGGTGGTATTAGATGGCCATTAGTGCATCTGGAAAGTATTTAAAGCACTTAAATTTTTCCACATTTTGTGATGTTGCAGCCTTATTTCAAATTGGAATAAAATCATTGTTGTCCTTAAAGTTCTACGCTTTTTGTTTTTTTGGGGGACTTTTTACAAATTTCCTAAAATTAAAACACTAAGAAATCACATGTACATAGATATTCACAGCAGTGTGACTGTGAAATAAATACTGAACACTGGAGGTTAGGTTTCCTATATTCCTGTTATTGCTTGTAAGGGAATTATTTATAAATGAATTATGCATCCAAGCAAGTAAACAACAATTAATGGCCAATGCATTTACATCTTATTTGAATAAAGTGTGACCAACACTTGAGGTTAAATTGACAAGAAGAAAATTTTTCTGCTCACATTTTCATCATTCAAGACATTTTTGAATAAAAGTCAGTAATTAAAATTTACCTGCTAAAAAAGCTGGCTATACAGTATCTGTTCTACGCCCTGGCGTTGCTAATGAAGGACAGCATTCCAGGTGTGCGGAAGCATATGTCCCCTCATCCCTGTTGATGGTGTTGGCCCCTCGCTTCTTAATTTCCACAGCCTCCTTCATCCATGTCTTCTATTTATCTATTTCTCATCAAATGACTTCTCCTTGTGTTCCGGGTGTTGGTGTGTCGCCCTAACGTGCACCGCTGTCACTTTCCTTTGTCGGCTGCATCTTTTGTGGTTTAAAGTTGTGTTGCAGCTTTATCATTGTGTTGTGGCGTTTGTATTTGTTGTAGCTTTTGCAATCATGCTATATCTGAAAGTATTTTTTTTAATGCATTCTAACTCGTAAATAAACGGAAATAAAAGTCTCCTTAAAATGGAGCCAATGGGAGGTCCTCTATTCTGCCCATAAATCCCTCTAAATAACAATTCAAAAGCTGCCAACAATACTTTATTTACGTTTCGTAACTTGAATCTTAACCAAGTATTAGTGACATTGCTACTAAAAGCGCTAACACAGACAAACTATTTTTAGTGGCAACATGATCAGAGGAAGCTAACAGCTTGTGCTGCTATGTTGACATCGTTGACTGGTGAGCAGCTTTCTCGCCTCGGAGCTTGTGAAAGTTTTATTGTAGATCATAAATAACGCCTTTCAAAGATGACATAATTTGATGAATTGGTCAACTTGGGCATCCAATTTAGACCCAGAAATGTTGAGAAAGACACAAAAGGTTGCTTGGTCTGCACTTGGTTCCACCACCCTTTTTTCTTGGTGAGGATTTGGAGTAAATTTTCATCTAAAGGAGAATATATCTACATCCCAGCAGTCTGCATCCTAATGACAGCAGACATTGAACAGTAAGGAATGTTTTATTATGTTTGTTGTTCCTCATGAAGTCTGCAGTTAGTAGTAATCAGTGATGTACAGTAGTTGAAGTAAAAGTGATCAAAATACGTAAATATTACATGTAATTATGAATGTGCCTGTTACTACATTACATATACAGGTATACTTACATCATGTATATAACATGTTGATGGAGGTGTTTTTTTTTGTGCGCCTCATAGAATGCATTAAAAAAAAAGGAAAAACATGTTTGCTCGTCTTATAAAAGGATTGTAAATGTTAAGCAACATTTTTTTTTAAAGTGCAGTTCCCCTTTAAGCATTACCATAACTTCTTCCATTCCATTGATGCATTAATATTGAATGCTACTTCGTTCAACATAACAGCAGAGCACTTTCTGTGTTTGCTATCACTAATGGCAGACTTCAAGAAAATCTTGCAGTCTAATCATTTAGCACTATTGCGAAATGTTTCAAATAAGAACATTAAACAATGACTTACAATATCCACTCTCACTGGAATGCCGACTGAGGGGATGGTTGTATGTTTCAGCACGTGTCCTCTCTTCGAGCTGCTAAATCAGTGGTTCTTAACCTGGGTTCGATCGAACCCAAGGGGTTCGGCCTCAGGGGTTCGGCGGAGGTCAAGACACACCCGACTCATCGTGTGGATAAAAAATTCTCCCTATCGACGTATTGTGGATACCCCCAAACAATGTTCCCTCTAATTTTCCAAAATGCGTGAGCAAACTTAAAACTCCTTGAGCATTCAGTGGAGCACATATGAGCGACGTCAGACGTGCACATGCACTGTGGCCACACCTGCAGCACACCTGTCCCAAACCTGACTAAATAACAAGTTAAATGTTGTATTATTATAATTAAATGACAGCAGTCATTTCCATGATGTTATTTTCTAATATAAGTGTTTTGGCCCACTTACAATGACAATAACAAAAAATTTTAGTTTTTCATTAACTGTGTACTTGTATTGTTTGTCTGGGTGGAGGTCCTGCTTAGGAAATAATTTGTATCCCTTTCCGATATCGCATTTAGATCCCACTGAAACATTCACATGTTGCACAATGAGATCATGGGATCATGTGTACATTCCTGTAACTTTCTGTCTGTAAAATATATCTTTATTAGTATGTATTTAGTATATCATATATATATACATAGACCGCCTGTGATTTTTCAAAGTTGGCCACCTTATACCGGCTTGGTACCATAACCTTCTACCTGACAGGTTAGACGTATGAGTTATGACCTAGCATTAACTTTTTCTAACTCAAAGACAATACAGCAGCAGCGTAAACGTAAATGGATGGATGAATGGCATTTTTGATTGATGTAAATCAGGATATTCCAAAATAAAGTCACAGTTTGCAATCCCACCTCACCTGTCCCTGATTGGTTATCAGGACACACCTGTTCCTGGTTGCCAATCCGGATGATTTATGAGAGCCCTGTTCTTTGGACTTACTTGTGTTTTGCTTGCAACTCTGCTTAACTTAATTGTTTTGTGGCTACGCCACTCAGTGGTGGTGGTTTCCTGTGCACTCTGTAACTGCTCTATTTTTAGTTTAGTTTAATAAACTATCATATTACCGACACGCCATATTCTGTCCCTGCATCCTGGGGTAAACAACACCACACCAGACAATATTTGCTTTGTTAGCCGCTAATTACTAGCAGTTTTTCACTATTTAAAATGCACGGAGAAGGAAAAGATGTGTGTTCTTGTCTCATATTGGGATTTTGGATGATGGGCAACATTTTTCTTTAAATTTAGCCATGTTGGTATATCTAATAAAGACGGTTTATCTACCAGTCATATAGTTAGTCCACTAGTAGAAATGCAACTGAATCCAATGTTAAATTTGCAAAAATCTGCCTTTGAAAGTAGTTGTTTTACACATTAAATCGGAAAATATGAATGTTATGCATGTTATGCTGTGTCTAATTATTACAAGATAAAGTGACGTATTGAGGCAGCCAAGTCTCCACACATTTTTAGATGGTTGAATAGCGTGATAGTACAGAGGAAGACAAATGCATTAATCAAGTCTACTAATATTTTGCAACCACAATAAGTTAAAAAAAAAAATATATATATATATATCCATCCATCCATCCATTTTCTACCGCTTATTCCCTTTGGGGTCGCGGGGGGCGCTGGAGCCTATCTCAGCTATAATATATACATATATGTATATATATATGTATATATATAACTTTGGCAGTCTCAATGAATCATAAATGGCCTCACATCCACTAAGCAAAGAATGAGTCTGTTTTATCCTAAATTATGCAGCATTTCAAATAAAAGTTAATCATATTTCATTGTGAATTATCCGATTACAATCCTAGCATGCAAAAAGAATAGTGCCTTTGCGACTACAATCCAAATATTATCTCCATCCATGGGGCACCTAATTATTTTCAACAAAACCTTGTATAGTGATATGAACACATTACGTTTGGTACCTTACTTTCTCATTATGGTTATGTAGTGTGTGTGTGTGTGTGTGTGTGTGTGTGTGTGTGTGTGTGTGTGTGTGTGTGTGTGTGTGTGTGTGTGTGTGTGTGTACATTGGTGGCTGCAAGGTGGAAGGTGCCCCGAATATAGCGTCAGAGAATGTGAGTACAAAGAGCAGGCACAGTCATGCTGCATTGTTCCTTTACAGTACCTTTTTTAATATAAGCTCTTCGTATTTATTAGAAACACGGGGGAAGCGTTACCAATCATTCTCACATTCTTTCCTAAACCTACCCTATGTGCTTTTGTTCTTTCTTCTTATCGCTCTATTGTTTTGCTTGCATGAGCGGCTGAAAGCCTTTTAGCTCAGCAGCTAAAAGGCTTTATAGAGAGGATTTACATTTGTCTGTGGAAAATGATCTGAACTGTACTCTGTGACAGAACTGCAGACGAGTCCATGTAATTCCTCACTGCTAATTCAGTGGTAATCAGTGCATTTTAGAAGTGAACTATCGGGATATTTCTTGAGGAGACTGCATAAAAAAAATGTTCAGCTTTTAAGTCAAGCATTTGTTGTCCAACTATTCTCTCGTTTTTTTTTTTTTTAAACAAGAATCAGATGCAGAGGCGCTAACCAAAGAGCAATGAGGTAAAGTCCTCCAATTTTTAATTGCATCCCAAGGGGCTACGGACTGTGGACCAAAAAGGGGTAGAAGAGTAAGTAATTGATTTATGGTCTATATTGTAAAAATCTTGAACTGATAAACAACTAATACAGCCTTTTCAGATTGGAGTTCACAGAATCTAAAACAGAAAATAGTCTTTAAATGGCGGCAAGACCTATTTCAATAATGAACATTGCAAAATATGTATTAGACCGAAAATCACTCCATATTGCCTACTGCTCGCTTGTGTTACCACATCTGAGTTATGTGGACATGTGTAGAAATATGGGAGAATAACTACAATATTACACTTTAGTCACTAACCATGCAAAAGAAAAGGTAATTATTATAAACTTGTAGTTTGTAAAATTGAAAATAGATTTTACTACTGAGTTTTTTACCGTAAAATCAACTTTGCTACTGTTTTTTTCCATATAGAAAGACACTAAAACATTAAAAAAAAACAAAAAAAAACACGAAGACAACAAGGTTTTACGGTAAAAAACAAACAAACTGGCAGCTCTGTTGTTTGAATTTTACCACTAAAACAGTGGTATTGTTTTTCCATTCCATTCCATTTATTCATTTTTTTATATGCTGTAAAAAAAAAACACTGCTTTTACTGTGAAATTCTGGTGACTGAGCTGCCAGTTTTTAAAGTAAAATTTCAATATTTTTGTTATAGCTTGTGTTAAAAAATATATTGGTGTATACATGTATATTTATTAGTCATTGTTAAAGGGGAACATTATCACAATTTCAGAATTGTTAAAACCATTAAAAATCAGTTCCCAGTGGCTTATTTTATTTTTCGAAGTTTTTTTCAAAATTTTACTCATCACGCAATATCCCTAAAAAAAGCTTCAAAGTGCCTGATTTTAACCACCCGTCCATTTACCTGTGACGTCACATAGTGAAGCCAACACAAACAAACATGGCGGAAAGAACAGCAAGCTATAGCGACATTAGCTCGGATTCAGACTCGGATTTCAGCGGCTTAAGCGATTCAACAGATTACGAATGTATTGAAACAAATGGTTGTAGTGTGGAGGCAGGTAGCGAAAACGAAATTGAAGAAGAAACTGAAGCTATTGAGCCATATCGGTTTGAACCGTATGCAAGCGAAACCGACGAAAACGACACGACAGCCAGCGACACGGGAGAAAGCGAGGACAAATTTGGCGATCGCCTTCTAACCAACGATTGGTATGTGTTTGTTTGGCATTAAAGGAAACTAACAACTATGAACTAGGTTTACAGCATATGAAATACATTTGGCAACAACATGCACTTTGAGAGTGCAGACAGCCCAATTTTCATCAATTAATATATTCTGTAGACATACCCTCATGTCAGCAGGCCAGGGAAGCTAGGGTTGATATTCTTCTCTTGATCATCTTCGGGACCGTGTGAGCCAAGACATCCAGGGGGTTTAGCTCGCTCGTCTGCGGGAACAAACTGCCGCCATTGCTTGCCGTGCTACCGAGGTCCTTTGTCCCTGAATTGCTCACACACTCCGGCAGATTCAATGGGGGTCTGGCGGCAGATTTATTTGACTTTATCGTTGGAAATGCATCTGCTTTGAGTGTCGCAGGATATCCACACATTCTTGCCATCTCTGTCGTAGCATAGCTTTTAGTCGGTAAAGTGTGGGGAACAAACGTCCAATTTCTTGCCACTTTCGCATCTTTGGGCCACTGGTGCAACTTGAATCCGTCCCTGTTCGTGTTGTTACACCCTCCGACAACACACCGACGAGGCATGATGTCTCCAAGGTACAGAAAACAGTCGAAAAAACAGAAAATAACAGAGCTGATTTGACTCGGTGTTTGAGAATGGCGGATTGCTTCCTGATGCGACGTCACATTGTGACGTCATCGCTCCGAGAGCGAATATTAGAAAGGCGTTTAATTCGCCAAAATTCACCCATTTAGAGTTCGGAAATCGGTTAAAAAAATATATGGTCTTTTTTCTGCAACATCAAGGTATATATTGACGCTTACATAGGTCTGGTGATAATGTTCCCCTTTAAATGCGGCCCTCTGAGGGCAACCGTAACTGCGATGTGGCCCTCAATGAAAACAAGTTTGACACCCCTGGTCTACAGTTTAGACAAAATAACCCATTGTATAATTCCTCTTTAAGTAAAGTGCTTAAAAGAAAAACAATAAAGTAAGTCAAAAATGTGATCACATTGCTTGCGACTGTGGCACTATGACGTCAGGGCATCGATAAATAAGCTACATTTAATCATATAAAGTATGTGTGTATAAATAATGCAACATTGCAATTACGTGGGGAGCATATATCAATAAAAACATTTTTGCCAGTTGAAAAAATCTATCTTTAATGAGAGCAAGTTGGTGACGGGGACCTATGAAGAATTTTGTATTTTCTGACCTATAATTGTTGTTACAATGTTGGATAATCGTGTTGAACAATGCCAACGCGACAAATCCTAAGGTTCATGCATTTTGGCGTGAGCTTGCATGGAGTTTGGATATCTCTGTTTGTGGGGTTTTGCAGTCCGGCTGCATTGTGACATCACAGTGAGGTGGACGTACTTATGTAGACATTGAGTCATGCTCTCAGACAGAGGGGGTTAGCTCCTTCAGGCGATGAGGAAACACAAAAAAATTATTTTAATTTGATCTTGGCATGCGTATAATAATACTTAAATGCAACTTGACTTCCAATGACAAGAATGCTGCTAAAAGCAGATTTGTTTTAATGCAGTTCTGAATCAACTGGAGAGTGTGCAGGTGTACTTAATGTTGTGACCGGGTAAAGCTATATAATGTTTGTTAAGTTTATTTCCGACCGCGTCTGGAGAAAAAATAGCTGTGACGACTTCAAGATATCTATGTAAACATGTATACATTTTCAAAAGATAAATTATGATCATTTTGAAGTGAGTGTGGCGTGGTTTCATTTGCAATCTGGGAACGATCCCAGAAACAAAACCCTTGCAGATTAAAAAAAAGGGTTATAAAAGTGACTGTGAAGCAAAATGTATGCAACATTTACACCAAAGCATAGCCAATACATACTATTTAGCAACCTTTAGTATCTAAATAGACATTTTTCTGCCTCTTCTCCGAAAGAAAAATACAAACCCCGTTTCCATATGAGTTGGGAAATTGTGTTAGATGTAAATATAAACAAAATACAATGATTTGCAAATCCTTTTCAACCCATATTCAGTTGAATATGCTACAAAGACAACATATTTGATGTTCAAACTGATAAACATTTTTTTTTGTTGCAAATAATCATTAACTTTAGAATTTGATGACAGCAACACGTGACAAAGAAGTTGGGAAAGGTGGCAATAAATACTGATAAAGTTGAGGAATGCTCATCAAACACTTATTTGGAACATCCCACAGGTGAACAGGAAAATTGGGAACAGGTGGGTGCCATGATTGAGTATAAAAGTAGATTCCATGAAATGCTCAGTCATTCACAAACAAGGATGGGGCGAGGGTCACCACTTTGTCAACAATTGCGTGAGCAAATTGTTGAACAGTTTAAGAAAAACCTTTCTCAACCAGCTATTGCAAGGAATTTAGGGATTTCACCATCTACGATCCGTAATATCATCAAAGGGTTCAGAGAATCTGGAGAAATCACTGCACGTAAGCAGCTAAGCCCGTGACCTTCGATCCCTCAGGCTGTACTGCATCAACAAGCGACATCAGTGTGTAAAGGATATCACCACATGGGCTCAGGAACACTTCAGAAAACCACTGTCAGTAACTACAGTTGGTCGCTACATCTGTAAGTGCAAGTTAAAACTCTCCTATGCAAGGCGAAAACCGTTTATCAACAACACCCAGAAACGCCGTCGGCTTTGCTGGGCCTGAGCTCATCTAAGATGGACTGATACAAAGTGGAAAAGTGTTCTGTGGTCTGACGAGTCCACATTTCAAATTGTTTTTGGAAACTGTGGACGTCGTGTCCTCCGGACCAAAGAGGAAAAGAACCATCCGGATTGTTATAGACACAAAGTTGAAAAGACAGCATCTGTGATGGTATCTAGGTGTATTAGTGCCAGAGACATGGGTAACTTACACATCTGTGAATGCGCCATTAATGCTGAAAGGTACATACAGGTTTTGGAGCAACATATGTTGCCATCCAAGCAACGTTACCATGGACGCCCCTGCTTATTTCAGCAAGACAATGCCAAGCCACGTGTTACATCAACGTGGCTTCATAGAAAAAGAGTGCGGGTACTAGACTGGCCTGCCTGTGGTTCAGACCTGTCTCCCATTGAAAATGTGTGGCGCATTATGAAGCCTAAAATACCACAACGGAGACCCCCAGACTGTTGAACAACTTAAGCTGTACATCAAGCAAGAATGGGAAATAATCCCACCTGAGAAGCTTAAAAAATGTGTATCCTCAGTTCCCAAACCTTTACTGAGTGTTGTTAAAAGGAAAGGCCATGTAACACAGTGGTGAACATGCCCTTTCCCAACTACTTTGGCACGTGTTGCAGCCATAAAATTCTAAGTTAATTATTATTTGCAAAAAAAAAATAAAGTTTATGAGTTTGAACATCAAATATCTTGTCTTTGTAGTGCATTCAATTGAATATGGGTTGAAAAGGATTTGCAAATCATTGTATTCCGTTTATATTTACATCTAACATAATTTCCCAACTCATATGGAAACGGGGTTTGTTGTATAGAGCTCCAAAACGTAACAGCTTATAAACTTTAAAAAAGTTTTCATCTTTTTTCCTTTTTATTTTACAGAAAAAACTATCCGTCCATGTGAAATCAAACTATTTTTCCTTTTCTCTTTTCTTTTTTTGGCAAGTATTCGAGGTTTGCACACTCAAGAAGCTCAACTGAACGCATAGCCTTGCAGTCTCTTTTACTTGCCTTCCTTGCACCTCTGAACTGAGCCTTTCCACAGTCACGGCCTCACAGACAGTCGAAAATTATACAACTTTTTTAAAAAATGAAAACTTTACTCACACCAGGGTTAAAAATTTTTTGAGGGAGCCACAACAAGGAGACAGAAAAGTCACATGTGGCTCCAGAGTTGCGGGTTGCACCTCAGAAAACACTTGGCTCTCCAAGTTAAAATACAGGAGCGTAGTAGGTCAAATAACTCATTACAAAACAAAGCAGAGGTTTTATTTAACAAGTACATTTAATATTTTTGGCCACTGTAACATTACACACAGTTTGAACAGTAACAATGTGTTTGAAAATAGGAAAATTAAACACTTTACGTTAATCAAGTGTTTTATTTGGCGTACTACTAGATGGTGCCCATGCACCACTAGTGGGAGATTTGTGTATGAAGCGAGTATGGTCAACTCTCAAGCGATCTCCTCAATGATTGGTCAAAAGGCACAAACATGACTACAGGGCGCCATGACTACTACCAACTTTGAGCTAAACCTGTGTTTGCGGTGCTTTCTTGTCTGTTTTTTGATGTGTAATAATGCCCTGTTGTGCACCATGGGGCTGCTCCACCCGCAACAATTGTGGAAAGCTTTTCTGTCGCTTTTCCAATAACACAGAAAGAAGATAAGTACGGAAAGTGAAGGTTCGCCACACTGGAGAGCCACTGATTACAGCTATTTGTGTCAGGTAAACATCTGCAATTTGTTCAGGAGAAAACACACAAAAGCTAATACAAATAATAACAGAAGAAATGACCAAATTAAAAAGATGGTTTTGACAAAAACGGACTATCTTTGAATCTCAGTAAAACTAAAATAATGCGACCCCGAACGGGAAAAGTGGTAGAAAATGGATGGATGGATGGTAACAGTAGAAGAAAAGTGTCAAACATAAATTCTGAAAAACAAACATTGAATGAGTAAAAATGAACACATTTTGGGTGTAATAATAGATGAGAAAATTAATTGGAAATCTCATAAACAATATGCAACATAAAGTGGCAAGAATAAAGCAAAAACATGTTCTGGACCAGAAATCACTCCATATTCTCTACTTCTCGCCAGTGTTACCATATCTGAGTTAATGTGCAGAAATATGAGGAAATAACTAGGGATGTCCGATAATGGCTTTTTGGCGATATCCGATATTCCAATATTGTCCAACTCTTTAATTACCGATACCGATATCAACCGATATATACAGTCGTGGAATTAACACATTATTATGCCTAATTTGGACAACCAGGTATGGTGAAGATAAGATACTTTTTTTTTTTAATTAATAAAATAAAATAAGATAAATAAATTAAAAACATTTTCTTGAATAAAAAAGAAAGTAAAACAATATAAAAACAGTTACATAGAAACTAGTAATTAATGAAAATGAGTAAAATTAACTGTTAAAGGTTAGTACTATTAGTGGACCAGCAGCACGCACAATCATGTGTGCTTACGGACTGTATCCCTTGCAGACTGTATTGATATATATTGATATATAATGTAGGAACCAGAATATCAATAACAGAAAGAAACAACCCTATTGTGTGAATGAGTGTAAATGGGGGAGGGAGGTTTTTTGGGTTGGTGCACTAATTGTAAGAGTATCTTGTGTTTTTTATGTTGATTTAATAAAAAAAAATAAAAAAAAACAATACCGATAATAAAAAAAAACGATACCGATAATTTCCAATATTACATTTTAACGCATTTATCGGCCGATAATATCGGCAGGCCGATATTATCAGACATCTCTAGAAACAACTAAACTCAACTCTTATTCACTTAGCATGTTACAAAAAAGAATGATCAGTTGTAATAATACATAAGGAGTGATACATGCAGTGATTACAAATATGTTGGAGGCAGCCACTGCAGTTGACATACTCCACACACAAGTCATCATTTCTCCGTGATTGTTGGCCCAAAGCTAATGAAGACTTCGGCAAAATGAGGTTAATCAGTTACTTTTTTGGTCGTTCCATGTATTTTTATTTTATTTATTGCGCCGTCAGGTGCATGTTAGAGTGCCTGCTGCCCACAAAACACTGCAGGAATGTAGCAGCAGAGTGCGTCAAATACAGCCGCAAAAAATACTTTCATAGAATAAAAGCATGTTTTATTGTATGTTTATAACCTGGAGTATGTTTAGAACTGTATATAGACGTAATATTTTGGTTTATTTCGTCAGAAAAACTAATGTCAAAGCAACAGCAAGTGCATGCACAGCCGCACACGTCCTTCAGGCTTCGTACACTTTTTCCATGGCCAAATTCAAACACTTTTTAAGGACTTTCAAGATCAATTTTCCAGTTTTTCCAGTACCCTTCAAAAGGCAAAAACCAGTGTGAATTAATCCATAGCCTTGTTGTTTGAGGTCACCAAATGCTGTCTGTAGGAAACATACTGAAAATCTGCAAAAACCTAAGCCTAACATTGAACCAGCAGTTATCATTAACTGAATGGGGCATAGAAAATGAAGCAATGTTTCTGTAGACTATTCAATGTCATTGGTGTTTGCAAACGTTGTTTACTTGTTTGTTTGTATCATCATCATTCATGTTTACATCATTCCTTACAAGAAATAACATGAATTATTATTGTTTACTTGTTTGTTTGTATCATAATTCATGCATACATTATGTTCATTAAAACGACAACCTTACGGCATGATGGACCGATGCACCACTGTCCTCTTGGGGGCGACACAATATACGGCTCTGGCATGACAACAACCTAATGTAAGGGCTCGTGCAAAGCCAACAGATCAAGCGTGTAGCTTTTATTTTTAAGGAAAGTTATTTCATTTTTTTCCATTTTATAATTAGCCTATTAAGTCAGACTGCCGAGAAATATGATGAACATTTCCAAGCACTTCACCCAAAATTCCAGCAGTTTTCAAACCTTGAAAACACAACTTTAAAATCCAAGCATTTTCAAGGTTTGTAAGCACCTATACGAACCCTGGTCCTTGGTAGCAGTCTTGGCACCTGTTTCTTAGTTGGCCATACTCTCTTTATACAGGACTCTGCCTAATGGTACATGTACAAATCACTGATCTACACCAAAAGGAAGTGTATTTAAAGGGGAACATTATCACCAGACCTATGTAAGTGTCAATATATACCTTGATGTTGCAGAAAAAAGACCATATATTTTTTTAACCGATTTCCGAACTCTAAATGGGTGAATTTTGGCGAATTAAACGCCTTTCTATTATTCGCTCTCGGAGCGATGACGTCACGTTGTGACGTCACACCGGGAAGCAATCCGCCATTTTCTCAAACACATTACAAACACCGAGTCAAATCAGCTCTGTTATTTTCCGTTTTTTCGACTGTTTTCCGTACCTTGGAGACATCATGCCTCGTCGGTGTGTTGTCGGAGGGTGTAACAACACGAACAGGGACGGATTCAAGTTGCACCAGTGGCCCAAAGATGCGAAAGTGGCAAGAAATTGGACGTTTGTTCCGCACACTTTACCGACGAAAGCTATGCTACGACAGAGATGGCAAGAATGTGTGGATATCCTGCGACACTCAAAGCAGATGCATTTCCAACTGGACTGGACAGATCAGCTTTCAGGAAAAGAGAGCGGATGAGGGTTTGTCTACAGATAATATTAATTGATGAAAACTGGGCTGTCTGCACTCTCAAAGTGCATGTTGTTGTTGCCATATGTTGTAAACCTAGTTCATAGTTGTTAGTTTCCTTTAATGCCAAACAAACACATACCAATCGTTGGTTAGAAGGCGATCGCCGAATTCGTCCTCGCTTTCTCCCGTGTCGCTGGCTGTCGTGTCGTTTTCGTCGGTTTCGCTTGTATACGGTTCAAACCGATATGGCTCAATAGCTTCAGTTTCTTCTTCAATTTCGTTTTCGCTACCTGCCTCCACACTACAACCATCCGTTTCAATACATGCGTAATCTGTTGAATCGTTTAAGGCGCTGAAATCCGAGTCTGAATCCGAGCTATTGTCGCTATATCTTGCTGTTCTATCCGCCATGTTTGTTTGTATTGGCATCACTGTGTGACATCACAGGAAAATGGACAGGTGTATATAACGATGGTTAAAATCAGGCACTTTGAAGCATTTTTTAGGGATATTGCGTGATGGGTAAAATTTTGAAAAAAACTTCGAAAAATAAAATAAGCCACTGGGAACTGATTTGTAATGGTTTTAACCCTTCTGAAATTGTGATAATGTTCCCCTTTAAAGGCTGTTGTTAAAGAGCGCAATGTTTGACATGTTCACTTGACATAATAAATGGCAATGGCATTGTTTAATACCTTGTAGTGTAAAACATGTATTTTACATGTCAAAATACACTAACATTGGGTTATTTTGTCAAAAGACTAATCTTCTTGAGAAGGGACACACATTTTCCCTGTGAGTTATTTTGCAGAAATATGGGGAAATAACTACAAAAGTACACTTCATTTGTTGACGGTGTTACAAAAAAGATCAGTTAGAATAATACATAATGTTGGATATAGAGAACATACAAACCCTTTATTCATTGAATCGAAAATACTGAAATTCCACGACATAGTGAATTTGCAAACTGCAAAAAATATACACAAAGCAAACTATAACCTGCTACCCAAGAATATACAACAATTCTTCTCAACAAAAGAGAAATATAATCTTGGAGAAAAATGTAATTTAAAACATTTGTATGCACGTATAACACTTAAGACCTTCAGTATATCAGTATGTGGAATCAAAATTATGGAATGGATTAAGCAAAGAAATCAAACAATGTACTAATATGATCCACTTCAAGAAACTCTTCAAACTTAAAGTGTTTACAAAGTACAAAGAAGAAGAACCATGATAAACATTCTGAATTTATTTCATCCATCCATTCATTTTCTAGATAACTTTACTTATCTCACCATATGAAATATAACTTACTTCACCAAGTATTGTGTATTTATTTATTTATTGGTATTGTTATTACTTATGGAGTATATTGTGAATAAATGGAGAACAGGAAGTGAGCAAAAGTTTTAGGAACTGCTATGTAAAGGAAAAGGGGTAGGATTAAATAAGCTCTGCTTCTTCCTACTCCTTTTCGAACATGTTGAATAGAGAAACTGGAAATTGTGATGTATCATGTTGTATGCATGCATGTTTGAAATAAACACAAACTCAACTCAGATTGGCTCTGACCAGGAGACAGAAGATGTCTAAAGTGACCAATCGGAAAGAAGGGTAGGGAGGCCATAAAGGAGGAATGTTGTGCGTATGCAGAGCGGCTATGTACAGGCAATGGGCCCCATTCAGCAACCGTTCTTAAGAACAAATTTTGTTCTTAGGCCCACTTACAAAGTTTTTAAGGAGATTTTTGTATTCACCAATGTTTTCTTAAATTTGTTCCAGAGCACTCTTAGGGTGGCCTATTTGTTCTTAAGTGTGCCAAGTTCCCTTACTTCTATTGTCTAATGTTAAATTAATATCATAAATATATATATATATATATATATATATATATATGTATATATATATATATATATATATATATATATATATATATATATATATATATAGATAGATAGATAGATAGATAGATAGATAGATAGATAGATAGATAGATAGATAGATAGATAGATAGATATAGACGAGACAGACAGACATATAGCAAAATGAGCAATATATAGACATTTCAAAATACCGTGTGCGTGTACGCGCGCGCACACACACACACACTGCAAGATGGCAAGATGCCGCAGATCGTGCCCTTGGGAGGGAGCGCATATTTCACGACCATGTAGACCTATTTGCCCGAAGAGACGAATATTTATTTGACCGCTTTGGGGCTACCTCAGCTGTCCCCCCTTTCTTAAACTTATATTTTGACATTATGTATTTTCCCCCCGGGATAATGCACATTTTTCTTCTGTAATCTGTTTGTATTTTCTCCGTGTGTCTGATGTTCGGCTTTTCCGCCGGGATTGTGCCCTTATATGGGGAATTAAGGGCGTTTACCAATGCAAATTATGGAATTAAGGGTGTTTATATATGCATATTGGGGAAATAAGGGCGTGTGTATATGCAAATTATGATAGACACGCACACGCTAACCATTTGGCATTCAGCAACTTAAGAAAAGCAGGTGGGAACAATTTGGCCATTTAAGAACACGTCATGAATTTGAATATACTCCTCTTAGGAAATCACTTAGGAAGAAAGATATGAGGAAAAGTTAGGAACTTATTGCTGAATGAGGCCAATTGTGAGTATGAGTGCAAATATTTTGGCACTGTTTTGACGCCATAAAGCGTCCACTGATTTAGCTTTTTGCTCTGGGTGTTTTTTTCCTCGCATGCGCGCATACAGAGAGGCCGCGCGAGGGCAAACAGAGGCCACACTAATAGTGGTTTATATGCGCACATATTTTGGCATTGTTTTGACGCCATAAGGCCCCCTATAAAAGGCGCAGACAGCGAAACACTTGGGATTTCTCTCGACAGCAGTGTGGCCTGGAGAGTGACAGGATTTGTGCATCTCTGCAGTGTGCAACAGCTGGCTGTGTTCTTCAGCCACTTTGTTCAAATGTGTTTCGTGCCTGTCGTCAATGTGTTGCATGTCTCCTATGTTTTGTTTGCTTTTCAGTGCTCAGTTGGAAATACATTTTGTGTTCTACTTAGTCGTACATGCTTGCCTTCTTTAGTTGTGTTAATGCTTGACGTGTTTTCCCTAAGTGCTTGTTCCGTCCCCAGATTATTTTTATTTTACCTGGTTATTGAGTACCGGTAAATGCTTCTTAGCATCCACTGAAGTAACTATCTTAGTTTATGGTTTATAGTTAGGGTTTGAGTTTATTTCACTTTATTTCACAGTTTATTTGTACTTTGTAAACACTTTGAGTTTGAACAGTTTCTCTAACCGGATCATATTAGTACTTTGTTTTCTTTACTTAATCCATTTCATAATTTAATTCTACATACAACTATGCTAAAGGTTTTAAGTGTCGTACATGCATACAAATGTTAAAAAGTTACATTGTTCTCTGAGGTTATATCTCTCCTCTTGTTGAGATGAATTGTTGTACATTTTGGGTAGCAGGTTATAGTTTGTTTTGTACATAATTTTAGCTGTTTGCAAATGCACCAAGTCGTTGAATTTCAATATTTTTTAGTCAATAAATAAAGGGTGTATGTTCTCTATATCCAACATTATGTATTATTCAAACTAAGCTTTTTTGTAACTCGCTTAGAGAATAAAGTGTACTTCTATTATTATTATATATATTATTTTACTATTTCCCCATATTTATAGACAATATAACTAGCGAGCAGTAGAGAATATGGAGTGATTTTTTTGTCCAACCCAAATGTTGCCTTATTCATTACTGATGGATTCTCTTACCACCTTATGTCGGATATTTTTAAATGATATTTCCAGTTCATTTTATCATCTATTATTTAATCCCCAAATTTGATTTCATTTACTCTTTCAATGTCTATTCCATCCTTTTGTATTTATGTTTGACTTTCTCTTCTACTGTTACTGAATATCATTATTTTTATCGCACTAAGATTCAAGGACAGTCTGTTTTTGTCAAAACATCTATTTAATATATTCATTACTGCTGTTACTATTTGAATTAGCTTCTGTGTGTTCTCTCCTGAACAAAACACAGTTGTATCGTCTAACAATAATACTAACTTCAAGTCTTTTGTAACTTTACAGATGTCATTTGTATAAAGATTGAACAATGTCGGTCCCAGTATTGATCCTTGTGGTACGTCAAAGTATATACAGGACTGTCTCAGAAAATTAGAATATTGTGATAAAGTCCTTTATTTTCTGTAATGCAACTAAAAACATGGAAATGTCATACATTCTGGATTCATTACACATCAACTGAAATATTGCAAGCCTTTTATTATTTTAATATTGCTGATTATGGCATACAGCTTAAGAAAACTCAAAAATCTCATCTCAAAAAATTAGAATATTTCCTCAAATCAAGTAAAAAATAAAGATTTATAACAGCAAAACAAAATCAAACATTTCACAATGTCAATTAATGTACTCAGTATTTGGTTGGGAATCCTTTTGCACGGATTACTGCACCAATGCGGCGTGGCATGGAGGCAATCAGCCTGTGGCATTGCTGAGGTGTTATGGATGCTTCAATAGCGGCCTTTAGCTCATTTGTATTATTGGGTCTGGTGTTTTTCAGCTTCTTCTTCACAATACCCCACAAATTCTCTATGGGGTTCAGGTCAGGGGAGTTGGCAGGCCAATCGAGGACAGTAATGCCATGGTCAGTACACCAGTTGCTGGTGGTTTTGGCACTGCTGGATCATGCTGGAAAATGAAATCATCATCTCCATAGAGCTTTTCAACAGATGGATGTAGTGCTCTAAAATCTCTTGGTACACAGCTGCATTGACTCTGGACTTGATGAAACACAGTGGACCAACACCAGTAGCTGACATGGCTCCCCAAACCATTGCTGACTGTGGGAACTTCACACTGGATTTCAAGCAACTTGGATTTTGCTCCTCTCCAGCCTTCCTCAAGACTCTAGCGCCTTGACTTCCAAATGAAATACAAAACTTGCTTTCGTCTCAAAACAGGACTCTGGACCACTCTGCAACTGTCCACTGCTTCTTTTCCATAGCCCAAGTCAGACGCTTCTTCCGTTGTCTTGAGTTCAGGAGTGGCTTGACCATGGGAATACGGCTACATGCTTCCATCTGTTGAAAAGCTCTATGGAGATGATGATTTCATTTTCCAGCATGATCCAGCAGTGCCAAAACCACCAGTAACTGGTGTACTGACCATGGCATTACTGTCCTCGATTGGCCTGCCAACTCCCCTGACCTGAACCCCATAGAGAATTTGTGGGGTATTGTGAAGAAGAAGCTGAAAGACACCAGACCCAATAATGCAAATGAGCTAAAGGCCGCTATTGAAGCATCCTGGGCATCCATAACACCTCAGCAATGCCACAGGCTGATTGCCTCCATGCCACGCCGCATTGATGCAGTAATCCGTGCAAAAGGATTCCCAACCAAGTACTGAGTGTATTAATTGACATTTTCAAACGTTTGATTTTGTTTTGCTGTTATAAATCTTTATTTTTTACTTGGTCTGAGGAAATATTCAAATTTTTTGAGATGGGAATTTTGAGTTTTCTTAAGCTATATGCCATAATCAGCAATATTAAAATAATAAAAGGCTTGCAATTTTTCAGTTGATGTGTAATGAATCCAGAATGTATGACATTTTCATGTTTTTAGTTGCATTACAGAAAATAAAGGACTTTATCACAATATTCTAATTTTCTGAGACAGTCCTGTATTTAGTGTTGTAGACGTGTGTTCGCCTAGCTTCACATATTGTTTCCTGTTGGTTAAGTAGCTTCTTACCCAGTTGAAGACCAACCCTCTGATGCCACACTGTTCTAATTTTTTTATTAAAATATTGGGATTAATTGTGCCAAATAATTTTGTTAAATCTATAAATACTGCCGCTGCACACGGTTTGTTATTTTGATTGAATGTTGAAATATTACCTATGTATCCATATTGGTTCTCTGCGAGTGTTCTATGTTTGTTTATTAATTTGTCCAATCTGTTATTTAACAGTTATTCAATAATTTAAGAAAATTGTGGGAGTAAAGGAACAGGTATATAAATGGTAAATAGTTGTTTGTCTCCAGTCTTAAAAATTGGTACAATTGTACCTATTTTCATTTTGTTTGGGAATTTGCCTGTTTGTTTCTGATGTACATTAACGGTTCTGATATCTTTCCAATAACCCTTTTTATCATTTCCATATTGTATTGGAATTTTTTCCAATCAAGTAGTCAAACAAAATTGTCTTTCTTAGATTTATTTGAGAAGCTCGACCATCTCAAAAAGGTACAGTTTACATTTGTAGCAGGTGTGAAAGGAAAGCACGCAGAGTGAGAGATATGTCATTCTTTATACTTTGAATATAGTTCGGGTGAGGGGAGTAAGACTTTCAGAATGAGACTGAGCGAATAAAAAAGGAAAGTTGCTACACTCATGATGAATAAACCACAGCAAGAACAGTACAAGTGTAAAACATACAATGGCATATGAATGTTTTCCAACACATTTTCTCCCTTTGATTCTAGAGGAATCACTAAAAACAAAGAATGAAAACATTTACAGGTCATGTCCTTCAGTACAACTAGTGTGGATTTCCTAGTCAAACCCCTCCATGGTCGCAGTAAGCGTGCACACGAGAAGGAAACAAATCAGTTGCTGCTCAACAGTCTTCTCAGTAAGAGAGGTGGGGGCGAGGGTGCTATAGTGAGAGACCCCCCTGGATGTCCTCCTCCCTTTGAGTTTGAGTTTGAGTTTGAGTTTATTTCGAACATGCAAGTATACAACATGATACATCACAATCTCCAGTTTCTCTTTTCAACATGTTCGAAAAGGAGTAGGAAGAAGCAGAGCTTATTTAATCCTACCCCTTTTCTTTTACATAACAGTTGCTAAAACCTTTGTTCACTTCCTGTTCTCAATTTATTCACAATATACTCCATAAGTAATCACAATAAAATAAGTAAATAAATGATAATTGGTGAAGTAAGTTACATTTCATATGTTGAGATAAGTAAGATTATTTTGTGAGTGAAATAATGAAAGAATGGATAAGTTAAATAAATTCAGAATGTTTATCATGGTTCTTCTTCTTTGTACTTTGTAAACACTTTATGTTTGAAAAGTTTCTTGAAGTGGATCATATTAGTACATTGTTTGATTGCTTTGCTTAATCCATTCCATAATTTAATTCCACATACTGATATACTGAAGGTCTTAAGTGTTGTACGTGCATACAAATGTTTTAAATTACATTTCTCCCTAAGATTATATTTCTCCTCTTTTTTTGAGAAGAATTGTTGTATATTCTTGGGTAGCAGGTTATAGTTTGCTTTATGTATAATTTTAGCTGTTTGCAAATTCACTATGTCGTAGAATTTCAGTATCTTTGATTCAATAAATAAAGGATTTGTGTGTTCTCTATATCCAACATTATGTATTATTCTAACTGATCTTTTTTGTAACACCGTTAATGAATGAAGTGTACGTTTGTAATTATTTCCCCATATTTCTGCACAATAACTCAGATATGGTAACACTAGTGAGCAGTAGAGAATATGAAGTGATTTTTTGTCTAGAACATGTTTTGCTTTATTCATTATTGACGTGTTTCTTGCTACTTTATGTTGTATATTTTTTACGTGAGATTTCCAGTTCAATTTATCATCAATCATTATACCTAGAAATTTGGTTTCATTTACTCTTTCAATTTCTATTCCGTCTATTTGTATTTGTGTTTGACTTTCTCTTCTACTGTTACCAAATAGCATTATTTTAGTTTTACTGAGATTCAACGATAGTCTGTTTTTGTCAAACCATCTTTTTAATTTGTTAATTTCTTCTGTTATTATTTGTAGTATCTTCTGTGTGTTCTCTCCTGAACAAAACGCTGTTGTATCATCCGCAAATAATACTAACTTTAAATATTTTGTAACTTTACAAATGTCATTTATATATAGATTGAATAATTTAGGTCCTAGTATTGATCCCTGAGGTACACCACAGGATATATTTAGCGTTGTAGAGGTGTGTTCGCCTACCTTCACGTATTGTTTCCTGTTCATTAGATAACTTCTTATCCAGTTTAAGACTTACCCTCTGATGCCATATCGTTCTAGTTTTTTGATTAAAATATTGTGATTAATTGTGTCAAATGCTTTAGTTAGATCCATAAAAACTGCTGCCGCACATTTTTTATTATCTTTAGCATTGGTAATTTCTTCTGTAATTTCAATTAAAGCCATCGAAGTTGAAACATTAGCTCTGTATCCATATTGATTTTCTTCGAGTATTCTATTTTTATTTATGAAACTCTCTAATCTGTTATTGAACAGTTTTTCAATGATTTTAGAAAATTGTGGAAGTAAGGAAACAGGTCTATAGTTTGTAAATTGATGTTTGTCGCCAGTCTTGTAAATTGGTGCAACTTTGGCTATTTTCATTTTGTTTGGAAATGTACCTGTTTGAAATGATAGGTTACTAATATACATTAATGCTCCTGAGATCTCTTCAATAACCTTTTTTATCGTTTCCATATCAATTTTATTACAATCAGTTGAAGTCTTAGATTTACATTTTTTCACGATTGTAACTATTTCCTCCTGTGTCACATTACTGAGGAACATGGAGTTGGGATTTCGCTCTATGGTATCATTATAGTCCTCAATTGAAACTGGGTCTGGAATCCTTTCTTCCAATTTTGGTCCAATATTTACAAAATAATTATTGAAGCTTTCAACTACTTCCTTTATGTTGTCATTTTTTTTATTTCCGTCTAAGAAGTATTGAGGGTAGTCCCTCTTAGTGCCATTTTTAATAATGCTATTGAGGATGCCCCATGTTGCTCTCATATTAGTTTTGTTCTTGTCCAATAATTCACTGTAATATTATTTTCTACATAATCGTAGTATGTATGTTAACTTGTTTTTATACTTTACTTTAATTTCTGCCTCTGTAGTTCTTTGTGCTATAAATTTCCTATATAGTGTATTCTTCTTCTTACAAGCATTTTGTAATCCTTTTGTCATCCATGGTTGATTATTCTTTCTCTGCTTATTACTGAGTTGTATCCATGGCCAAAAATTATAATTACAAGACGATAAAAAAAAACGTGATATTGTATGGGACTGAATTTTGCAATCTTCCAGCAAATAATTCAAGACAGGCTACCTGGTGGCTGATTTAAGAGCTGACCCAAAGAGATTTTGCCACAACTGAGGCAGACACGGTAAAACCGGTCCTGTTGAGGGTGGTCATGTCTCCCTCCACGCTGCTATGGTCTCTGTTCACGCCTCATGGTCAGTGCGATGGTCAGCGAAAATGGCTGGTGTCGTTCCAGCTATAGGTCCTGAGACGAACTGAGAATGTCCCTGGACTTCAACAGTTCCTTGAATCTTTGCGTGGTTATTTGGTGCCATGACGCTCTTCAGTATCTTGAGAAGTTTGACACCAACCAGCCAGACAAGGAATTTTGACTTTTTTGGCTTTATCTTCATCACATCTTCTCTCAACTTGCATTCAGACATCCACACTTTCAAACACGTTTTATGTTGTCGGTCTCTTTCTACCTCTGTCGGTATCTTTCACTCTCACTTGTCTTTTTTTTCCACACTCGTAACGTGCATTTTTAAACTTTTGTTCTGAGTCAATTGTCTTGAACTTAAACTTCCTCCTGCAGTAAAACCCAGTTTGAGCCATTCCTCAACACATTCGAAACAGTCGTCCCCATGTTTGGCTTTCATAGCCTTTAAAATTGGTGAAGACCATTGAACTTTGTCTTGAGTTTTGCTGATTTATCTTTATGTCAATCACCTCAAGTCTCGTACTGCAATTTTCGGTGCGCGAGCCACTCAACTTACGTACTGCGATTTTCAGTAGGGAGTAAAACTTATCTACTATTATTTCGGCAAGCCATTTACGTACTATTATTTCGGTAAAATTTTCTTTAAGTGGAAGACGTCCCTCCTACCCAGATGAAATTGTTGTTCACCTTTCGGTTACTCTACCTGACCACGCCCGATCGGTAGCGAACAAACTTTTACTGCCAGCATGTATTTTGAATTTGACACAAATCACCGGACTTCTACCAAGGGTAGCTATCCCCGATAACTTCTACACTGGGTACCTGACCCCGAGAAAATTTCAAAACTCAGGACCAGTTCAAGGATGTCATTTAAGTTTCAAATCAATCCAAATTTTTATTTTTAGTAATTTATAGGTCTGCACTCAATGGGTCCGAGGCTGGAATGCGAATGCGAATGCGAAACCGAACACTGGGGCGCCGAATCACAGCCGGTCCTCCCTTCCGTTTAGCGGGTTGGAGGCAGACATATCTGTTTTAGTCTGGATGATCAATCATTTGCGTCGGATTAAAAGAGCAAAGCTCCCTCCCCCCATTCTCACCACATTCTACAGAGGCACTATAGAGAGCCTACTGATCAACAGCATCTCTGTCTGGACTGGAGCCTGCAGTGCCTCAAACTGGAAGTCTCTCCAGAGAGTGGTGAGGACGGCGGAAAAGATCATCAGGACTCCTCTTCCTCCTATCCAGGAGATCGCAAAAAGCCACTGCCTGACCAGGGCTCAGAAAATCTGCAAAGACTCCTCCCACCCCCGCCAAGGACTGTTTTTCACTGCTGGACTCTAGAAAGAGGTTCTGCAGCCTCCGAAGCAGAACCTCCAGGTTCTGTAACAGCTTCTTCCCTCAGGTCGTAAGACTCTTGAACGCATCATAATTATCCCCTCAACTCCATAAACGTGGCTGCATATGAAAAAGTGCAATATATTTGTCTGTACAGTAACCTATTTATTTATTTATATATGCACCTTATTGCTTTTTTATCCTGCACTACCATGAGCTAATGCAACAAAATTGTGTTCTTATCTATACTGTGAAGTTCAAATTTGAATGACAATAAAAAGGAAGTCTAGTCTAAGTAGCAGAAAAAAGAAGGAGGAGATACAGTTCACAGCGACCTGGTCAGAAAGTGTTTTTACTAACAGAATGTGTTTTCTAGACTTTCGGAATGAGACTGAGCAAACAAAAAAATTAAAGTTGCTACACTTAGGATGAATAAACAATTGTAAAACATACTGTGGAGAGGGGCGTGGTTCACGCGTTCCCTGCGGGCGGGGTATGTGCAGGGGCCAGCCATGAAGCAGCAGACAGGTGAGTGGATAGCTCAGCTGGAACGAGTTATCTAATCACCTGTTCCTTTATTAGCAGCCGTTGTGTCCTTGGGCAAGACACTTTACCCACCTGCTCTCAGTGCCACCCACACTGGTTTAAATGTAACTTAGATATTGGGTTTCACAATGTAAAGCTCTTTGAGTCACTTGAGAAAAAGCGCTATATAAATGTAATTCACTTCACTTCACTTGTAAAAGCTGTCTCTGAGAGTGTTGTGCCTTTTCCGGTGGTCCAAGAAGAACCCGAGAAAAAAGACGTCTCCACACATACAATGGTATATTATGTTATACAATGGCATATACAGGTTTTCCAACACTATATCAATTTCGTTACAATCAGTTGAGGTCTGGGATTTGCAATTATTTATGATTTTAACTATTTCCTCTTGTGTCACGTCCGTGGCGAACATTGAGTTGGGATTTAAATCTATGGTGTCATTGAAGTCCTCAATTGTCACATGGTCTGGAATCTTTTCCGACAGTTTTGTTGTAATGTTTACGAAGTAATTACTAAAGCTTTCAACTATTTCCTTCATATTGTCATTATTTACGTTTCCGTCTAAGAAGTATTGGGGGTAATCCCTCTTAGTGCCATTTTTAATGATAGTTATTTTTATTCCGCTTTTTTTCTTTTTCCCATTCGACTTCTCCTCCCACATTTTTCATCCGATACTCTAATGTTTGGTTCATTCATGACACGCGGGCTACCATTTTTTGTTTTATTTTATTTTCCTAGCATTTTTCCACATTTCAAGGAATTCTGCATTTTCTGCGGGATTTTTTGGCACGCTAGCTTTTTAGGTTAAGTTAACATGTTCACACCTAAGAGTCATAGTCTATTTTACTTCACTCCATCTTTCCAGCATGTTAAAGTTAACATTCTAGCTTTTGAGCTAATTTTGCAGGTATAAACTGTGTAGAGTTAATACTCTTTTGGTGATTAAAAGAAGAAGTCTGAATGTCTTTAAATCATTAGTTCCAGGTTTTGACACGCCTCCTTTGACTCCCGTTTTTACACGCTACATTGGTGAGTCCGACGTCAGTCCAGCTGAAGTTTCCGAGACTGAACAGAACATCGAACGGTGCGACGTGGCTAATTCCGCTGTTCTTAAATTGCCAGAGTTTTAGGAAACGTCCACGGCAAAGTGGTTCGCACAGGCCGGAGCTCAATTCGCCCTCCGTGGTATTATTGACGATGCCACGCGCTATTACCACATCTTGACAGTGCTTGGGAGCTCCACTGCAACATGAGCAGTAAGTGTCATTACATCTCCTCTGGCCCTGGATAAATATGCGGGGCTTACCTCTTCAAAAATGTTGAACTGTCGCTGTCAGAACAAGAACACGTCTCCTTGCTATTTAAGGGCATGGGGAACAGCAAACCCACCAAAAAACATGGAAATTATGTTGAACCTGCTGGGTACAGGGGAGCCAAATTTCCTCTTCATGGAGTTGTTTCTGTGACACATTCCACCACACGTCCAGACGGCGCTCGTTAATACAGTTATTACTGAGCCACACTCTAGCAGAGGAAGCGGACCCATTTTTCCTGGCCAACCAGCGTTTCACCCCTGACGTGCTGGCCCCAACGCGCAGTCACAAGCATACGGGCGCCAGCGTACACCCAGGCAGAGGACACACCGCCACCCGGGGCCGTGCCTGCCCATAGTTGTGCTACTTTCCCGCACGTTTTGGTACCAAAGTTAAGAGGTGCCGCTCCCCTTGCAGCTACAATGCGGTGAGAAACGCCAAGGCCTGCGTTCAGTAGTTGGCGTGAGCGTAAGCACAAAGAGCTGGTTGCTGTTTATTGAAGACACCTTTTCTGGTCACAGATTCCTCTGTGACACCGCCGCCAAGAGGAGCATCCTGCCAGCAACAGTGGATGACGCTGCAGGCGGCGGGAACGGCTCACCTTTGACGTCCACCAACAACACCCCCCATCCGGACGTTTGGCACAAAGACTGTGAACTTATGTTTTGAGGGACGTGGGACTTCGTCACAGCAAACATCTCCTTTCCCCTTCTCGGCGCAGATTTTTTGTGTGCCCAGGGGCTGCTCCTAGATGTTAAGAACGGCTGCCTGGTGGGTGCATTGACCTTCTCCTTGTTAGCGTGTGTGGGGATCAGTGTTGGGTTGGTTACTGAAAACCAGTAACTAGCTACAGTTACTAGTTACTTTATTTCAAAAGTAACTCAGTTACTAACTCAGTTTCTTACACCAAAAAGTAATGCGTTACTGTGAAAAGTAACTATTTAGTTACTTATAAATATGTTTTAATTTTTTTAAGGCCCCATTTAATGCCCTTTTAGCCTTCATTTCAGTACTGTTATTGCACTGGAGAATAATACAATGTGTTGATCAACTTGACATGCATTTGCATCACTGAACTCTGCTAAGCAATGTGGTCTACATACAACACACAAAGACAACGATATGTTTCAAAAGGCCGAGTTGTTTCAGGACAGAACAAATTGACAAAACTATTTTAAATAGCTGCAACATAACATACATAAGTAACAAACAGCAAAATAACAACATAGCTCTAAACCAAGGAAGGCACACACTACATATACAAAGCCTAACCAGGCTTTTTTTTTCATCTCAAGAAATTCTTAAATAAAATCATGTCTGAAGCCCAGAACACTCTACACATTTCCCCAGATTTAGTTTAGAGATAAGGAAAGATTGGCCTGGCCCACTAGCATCCCTCTTTATGTTTGTGAACTTTAAAGTCTATATATTTAGAGGGATGTGATAATCAAACACTCTAGAAGTCTAGAATGAGAGAGCAACAGTATATAAGAGAATTGACAGAGTGTGTGTACCTTCAGTGCGCAGTGCCTCATTAAAATCCAGCCGCTGTTGAAGGTGGAGGTGAAGCGTGTCTCTCTTTACTAGCTTCGTTGAAGCATGTTGCTTTTGTAGCTGTTTCAGCAGATTTGAATTGCTAGTATAGGATCTCTGATCCAAGACACAACTTACATTCAACTAAAATGTTATTTTCTTTGTGGTCGACAAAAGAAAAGTATTGAGAATATCTCCATGTTAAAAAACTCGGCTTCGGGCTTCGCCATGATGTCTTGCTAGTAAACACAGACACGCCCCCTCCCACACACACACACACAGACACCGCGCGGCGTGCCTCTTTCTTGTCGCCTCTTTATGAAACACACTCAGATCTTCCCAGTTTTTAGCCGATACTACATAAAAAATAACGCAGTAATGCATCATGTAGTAACGTTAACTGAGTTACTGAATATAAAAAATAATGCGTTAGATTACTATTTACCGCCGAAAGTAGCGGCGTTACAGTAACGTGTTACTTTGTAACGCGTTATTTGTAACGCGTTAGTCCCAACACTGGTGGGGATATATTACGGTTTCTCATGCTCGCTCTGAAGGCGACATATACCAACAGCTTCTAGCTGGGTTGACCAGTCTGACACAGCCCAACTTCTCGGCCGCCACAACTAAACACGAGGATGAGCACCACATCTAAAAGCCCGCCATCTATGCTAGGACCCGACGGCTTATCCTGTAGATACTGGCGGCTGCTAAGTCCGAATTTGCCAACATGGAACGCCTTGGTATCATTTGCCGTTCAGAAAGACCACGGGCCTCGCTGCTCCACATGGTCTTGAAGCCAGATGGCCGCTGGCGTCCGTGCGGCGACTACCTCTACCTCAATGATGCCACCACGCGCAACCGCTACCCGGTCCCCCACATTCAGGGCTTCTCTGTGCATCTGGCTGGGAAGCTCCTGTTTTCTAAAGTGGACTTGGTACAGGGTTTTCACCAAGTATCCCTGCATTCTGCAAAAAACCCTAGGACGACTGTGGTGACTCCTTTCGGCTGACGGAATCGATGTTCTTGTCGCCAGCTGCTCGGAGGAGGAGCACCTGACACACCTCCGGGACCTCTTCACGAGGCTCGACCAGCACAGCCTGATCATTAACCTAGCGAAGTGTGTCTTTGGAGTGCATCCATTCAGTACGTCGGGCACCTCATCAGCAAGGATGGGGCCACTCCTCTGCCGTCGGGGTGTTTTTTGAAGGGACATTTGCCACCAAACACATTAATCCAAGTCTCCTGATTTATCTTTGCACTGGCTATGCATTGACCTTGGAGGTATTCCAAAAAGCAGTTCAAGTGGAAACTTGTGCGTAAACCCTGAGATGAGGAAAAGTCTGTACTTTTTATTCTAGAAAGAGAGTTATCATTGTAACTTACTCCGTGAACTGATTTATTTGGATGTCATGAGAATGTTTTCATTGAACAAACCTTGGGTTTATTCATGTCTACTTGATGAACCTGAAGCAAGCTGTTAGACATGATATTTGCTTTTTTAAACCTAGTACCACATTACTGTGTCAGGAGAAGACATTGAGGCCATGGTTAGTTAGTTAGTTCGTTTTCAAGTGCATTCATCTCTCTCTCGTTTTTAATTTGATAGAAAATATGAAGGTTGACAGGTATGTTTCAAACAGACACACACTCCTCGTACTGGATTTTATGTCAAGTGATTTTGATTCTTACCCCGCCACACTCGTGGAGGTGGCGGACAGAATGAGCAGAGAGACTTATGCAAAAAAACATTAAGGATTACATATATCGGTATGACGGTATTGGCTCAAATACATACCTCTTTCTAAAATATACCGGTACCAGCATACCACCCAGCCCTACTGCGAAAAATATTAGTTAGGAAATTGGTCTAACACAGTGATTCTCAAAGCCCTTAAAGGCATTCGGAAAAGTATGGTCTTCAAAGGTCCATACTGGGTCATGGATTTGATGCAGTAGACAACATTATTTTTAAAACTATCACAGCAAGGCAATGGATAAAGCTTTAGCTGAAATTGTATCAACTATCCACTTTGATTTCATGGGAGGGATCGATAATCATATAAAGCAGTTATTTGTGATGGAGGACCATTTCATTTATTGAACCTACATGTAATATGTCAGCCAGTTGCTGTGTTGATTGACATGAAAGTATGCCCTATTATTTTATGTAAAAATTATAGCATGCTGCTTCTTCACCCCGTACATCCATATTAAAACGTTTACGGTTGTACAATTTAGAATCCTAAAGGTGTGCCTGTCTGTAAAGTCAAGGTAGCGTCACATTACGAACGTTGATGTTAATAGCCTCCTTTTTTAGTTGATAAAGAACACCTTTGTAAAATAGAAGTTTTTGTAAGAAAGGTCTGACTGATCTGTGAGCTTGATTAGGAGGTTTCAGTCTAAAAGTTTCCATCAATGGAGCAGCACATAGAGGCCAAACACAATTAAATGAATGGGCCCATTATATTGCAACGGACCGCGTCAGTAAGGCAGTTCTTCACTTGACAAAGCTTGGAGTGATCAATTTGCAGCCTCTCAAGATGGACTTTAGATTTGAGATTTCAGGCAAGACATAAATCCTTTAATTAGCTTGGAGTAGTACTTTGAGATTTAAGATTTAAGTCTCTCAAAATGGCAGGTATTAAGAGACGCTGTATGACATTTTGACGGGCACTTTAGGTCATTATGGGCCCATTACCAAATTGTAAGGATATCTTTTGGAGAAAAAGGAGATTCTGTTGAGTTCAAGTTACAGCAATCAAGTGTGTTGATGTTACCTACAGTAAAGAAATGAATACATAAACCCAAACAAATTGTATAACCGTACTACTTTTAAGTTCCAACACAATCCTGACCTAATTTCTTGCTTTTTCTGTGCTTACTCACAAATAAAATAGGCTTCTGCAGTTTTAACTGCCGACAAGGGTAACGCAATAGTGAACTTTTGCAATTTCATGCACTGCAAGATTTGCCGTCAGCCTACCGAGTTGCAGCTTTTTTGAACCATGCAATATTTGGCCAAAATTATTTGCTTGGATGGCAGTATGGTAAACACAAGACCTGGACCCCTGATGTACTGCTTTTTTAACCACTGGAATGTGGTGACGTTCATTTAGCCTCATCATTGGGTTTCTTGCACCTGTAATGGCTGTGCAGTAAAAAAGTAAACCGTTAATTGCATACTATATATGGACTGTTTACTATGGAGAGCTAAATGGGGCAAAATTTAAAAGTACATCATTATTTAATTATAATTGGCTTTGAATACATACATGTGTATTTACATGTATTTAAAACATGTATTTACACTACATGTAATTATTTAATATTTTATATTTATTTATTATTATTTTAGAAATGAATGCGCCGCGTATGCTTAAAATGATCAAAGTACATTAATATTAAATGTTATTATGAATGTGCTCGTTACTACATTACATATATACTTATATCATGTATATAAAACCCTAATTGAGGTGTTTTTTTAGGGGCTCTATAGGCAGAATTGAACGGTTTCCATAGGCTTCATTAAAAGTGTACTTTTGATTGCATTTATTTAGTATTTAGAAGAAAAAAATCAGTCCGTTGTCATGTCTTTCATAATGATTGTGAACGATAGGCAAAAAAAAAAAGTACAGTTCCCCTTTAGGTCAAATATAAAAAATGGCAAAAATATGATGCAGTTTTTGCATGTCTTCAAATTACAAGAAGGATCAATCCTTCTCTCACAAGAAAGGATTGTTACCTCATTTGCTTCTGAGGCTGTGGGAGCAAAGAAGGAGAGAAGATGCAAAAGATGCACAATCATTCACAGCAGTGTGAGGTAGACATCCCAACTACATGTTCCAGCGTGCTGACCGTGTCCTTTTCAAATGAACCTAATTTAAGGCTTAAATGTCACTGCTGACTTCCTGTCTTGACTTGTATTTATTCCTTCACACTTGGTGGTAATTTCTTCAACCTTCCACTCTTTCCCACCATATTCTTTGACCTTTGTTAACCCTATTTTTGTAATCAATTAGAGCAGTGTGCAGTATTAGTTTAATGAATGCTGAAAAGTTCTGAGTCTTGTGTTAAAAAAAACAAAAACCTCCAATGCATATATCATGTCAGAATATCCAAATGTTGTTTTATCAAGGCTGTAAACCTGTCTATGTGAGAAGACACAACAATCGTCACAAGGCACCAAGGCTTTCAGTGATCTTTAATCCTTTTCAATCATTTTAAGCATGAATGATACATCACAATGCAG
Organism: Nerophis lumbriciformis; assembly: GCF_033978685.3. Lineage (NCBI taxonomy): Eukaryota > Metazoa > Chordata > Actinopteri > Syngnathiformes > Syngnathidae > Nerophis > Nerophis lumbriciformis. The sequence continues at coordinate 21,401,488 of NC_084555.2, read as the reverse complement.
CTCCACTTGCACAGGACACATTTATTTCCAAACGCGGTGGTTGTGTTTTTTCTCAAAGAGGTGGGTCGAAATAAAGGCTATTACTGAGAGATTCCTGTGTCACGTTAAACACACAATGCCTTTGGGGCAGTCAATGAAAGACACATGGTTGACTTTTAATGCAGCTGGTTTGTGATCGATAAACATTCAGTGACCACTGGTGTAAATGTGACAGTCAATGGTTGTCTAAGTGTGGTGTTTCTTTGTGGCGTTCAGTCAATGGTGTCGCTTGCTTTTTGAGCGTATTATCCTCTGTGTACAAAGGCAGCTGTGCTACCTGAGGAACGAGACAGGTAGACCACTAGAGGTTAAATGCAAAACCGACTTTTCTTACCCATTAGTAGCTGTTTTTTGTTTTTTGTGAAATCATGCGGGGATATCTATGAAGCAATCTTGCCTTTCCGTCATACTTCCTCCAAACGAGCCATTTGGAATTTTTCCAATTTGTGACGTTTTTCCCAGGTGTGAAACCAGCACATATCTCCGTGTATGAAAGAGATGTACCCTAAGAGCTTTGTAGTCCGACATTGTTAAGGTCCTTATTTTTCTCTATCCTCTTGGTGTGGGGCAGACTGGCTAATACATGGTCATGCATTTTTAGCTGTTGCTATTTCTAGAAAAAACTAACGTCTAGCTCTGACTTATATCTGTCAGTATACCCCATATGGAAGTGCTAGGAACTACAACATGGCTGACGGGGTGGAAACACAGTCGAAAGGAGGGACATGAATAAGATCGCCCAAAAAACAGCGCATCCTGACGAGATGGTCAGAAAGTGGCTTGAAGATGGTCTGTAAAACAAAATCTATGCAAAGTTTTGACCAAAGAACCACCAGTACATGTTATGTAGACCAGTGTTTTTCAACCACTGTGCCGCGGCACACTAGTGTGCCGTGAGATACAGTCTGGTGTGCCGTGGGAGATTATCTAATTTCACCTATTTGAGTTAAAAATATTTTTTGCAAACCAGTAATTGTAGTCTGCAAATGATGTGTTGTTGTTGAGTGTCGGTGCTGGCTAGAGCTCGGCAGAGTAACCATGTAATACTCTTCCATATCAGTAGGTGGCAGCTGGTGCTAATTGCTTTGTAGATGTCGGAAACAGCGGGAGGCATTGTGCAGGTAAATTTGTGTCTAATGCTTAAACCAAAAATAAACAAAAGGTGAGTGCCCCTAAGAAAAGGCATTAAAGCTTAGGGAAGGCTATGCAGAACAAAACTAAAACTGAACTGGCTACAGAGTAAACAAAATCAGAATGCTGGACGACAGCAAAGACTTACTGCAAAGCAAAGACGACGTCCACAGTGTACATCCGAACATGACATGACAATCGACAATGTCCCCACAAAGAAGGATAAAAACAACTGAAATATTCTTGATTGCTAAAACAAAGTAGATGCGGGAAATTTCGCTCAAAGGAAGACATGAAACTGCTACAGGAAAATACCAAAAAATGAAAAAAAGCCACCAAAATAGGAGCGCAAGACAAGAACTAAAACACTACGCACAGGAAAACAGCAAAAAAGTCCAACTAAATCACGGCGTGATGTGACAGGTGGTGACAGTACACCTGCTTTGAGACAAGAGCTATAGTGATGCATGCTTGGTTATTCTTTAAAGTCATATCCAACAATTGCGATGACAAATTTTTACTGTCAACTGAGTTTAGTTTTTTAATGATTTTTGCTGGTGGTGTGCCTCCGCATTTTTTCAACACAAAAAATGTGCCTTGGCTCAAAAAAGGTTGAAAAACACTGATGTAGACCACAAGAAAGAAAGTCCATTTTAAAGGGGAACTGAGTTTTTTCTGGAAGTTTGCCTATCATTCACAATCCCATTGTAAGACATGAACATATATGTTTTTGTTTTTTTGTGCATTCTAACTCGTAAATAATCGTCATGTAACAATGGAGTCAATGGTAGTCGCTCTATTCCGCCAATACAGCACTCTTAAAAATATCCAAACACCTCCATCAATGCTGTATATATACACTGTAAGTACAGTATATGTCTATGAATGTTGTTATTCATCCAGGTCATTGTCATCTCAGGGCACTTAATCGATCGCAACTGGACTGTTTGGTCGGACTAGTCTATGAGCATGAACTGATGAAGCCTACTCGGATGAGCGGCGAAAGGTCTTCTAAGATAAACCAAACAGTCCAGTTGCGATCGATTGACTGTAAGTTTATATGTAATGTAGTAACAGGCACATTCATAATAACGAGATATTCACGAAGCCTGACCATGCCAACAACAACGGGTGGCTAATCTTGGCGCTACTTTACCTTTACCGCGACAATCTCAAGTTGACTAACTTTTGACAACTTTTTGATGGACTTCATCTTCAACCTCAGCCTCATCAATAACACATCCACATTGCTGAGACTTTGACATGAGCGATATCAAAAGACAACAGAGGGACGTAGCATCGGACTTACTATCAGGTATTAGTTATCAACTTGTCTGGGCAAAGTGGAGATGAACTCGCTTAATTCAAAATGCACTAAATATTTCACATCAGTAACACAGCTTTGGCGTGAGCGATATGGAATGACAATGCAGGACATGCATCGTTAACAAGACGAAATGCTAGCAAGTAACAACAAAGCTCATGATAGTAACTAGGACTCTTGACCAAGTTTTTGCAGAACAACACACACCCGTGGTTTCTGCACATGGATGCCCAGTTCCAACTTCGAGGACGAAATATATCCACGTCGTGGCCGTGTTGTAGTGGCCAGGTGATGACTAAAGCAATGACAATCCTTCAGGATACCGTTGAGTACTGTAATCTACAATAGGCCAAAACCTATTTAGAAGTTTGTAAACAGTTATTTTTGTCATGTCTGTGTGATCATGTTTTGTTTTAGTCATGTTCGGTTTTGTTTTTGGACTTTTTGTGCACTTTTGTTTTGTTTTGTCACCATAGCAACCATTAGTTTTCACCTGTCACGTCACGCACCTGTTTCACGTTTTGAGTCACGCACCTGCTTTCACTAATCATGTCTATAGTATTTAAGTTCATTGTTTTCAGTCTGTCGTGCTGACGACATCTGTCAAGACTAGGACCATGGCTTGGTTTGTTCTCCCGAGGTGCAAGTGATTTGGACCAGATGTGGCGTGAAGGTGAATACATGATTTATTTAAACACTATAACTATAAAAAAAGGTACAAACGAAAAGCGCGCACAGTGGCGGAGAAACGACTTGGCTATGAAAACAAATACTTGCACAAAGGCAGAAACTATGAACAACAAAAAACACTAACTGTGGCTTAATAAACAAAAACTTACTTGGCATGGAACCGGCATGAAAAAAGAGCAGCAAGGGTCATAAGGGTGTGTGGAGAGTGTGCAGAAGCATAAATGCGGGATGTCGTCAGAACGACAAACTGAAAACAATGAACTTAAATACTATAGACATAATTAGTGAAAGCAGGTGCGTGACTCAAAACGTGAAACAGGTGCGTGACGTGACAGGTGAAAACTAATGGTTGCTATGGTGACAAAACAAAACAAAAGTGCACAAAAAGTCCAAAAACAAAACCGAACATGACTAAAACAAAACATGATCACACAGACATGACAATTTTTCATGCTCTAACTATGAAAATATTAGATTTATTAATACTAATCCTACTTTGCTGAAATGTGTTTATCGCGGTCGTCTCCAGAACCAATTAACTGTGATAAACGAGGGACAACTGTTTTCGTTTGGCCGTAGAAGAACCAAGGCAATATTTTAGGCAAAAACCAAACCTTATGAAAGTGTTAGCGTATGAAAACCGAGGTAACACTGTATTATATCTTTGCAGCGTACAATACAGTCCTAATGGTTCATGTGCACATGTTCTGCTTCGGTCCGGACGAGAGAACCTGGTACTCACGTTGATGTTCATGTAGACAGCTTAGAGACCTGCTTTTTTTACAGCCTCACTTTTACTTTTACTTTCTTTGTTGTCTATGTTATAACTTGAGAAGATGTTCTGTTAAAAGTTTTGAGTTCTATAAGAAACCACCTCCTTTTCCAGCCATCTTTCTTCTCAGGGGAGGCAGTTATATGACATGCTGTGGTGCCTAGAGGTTTCTGTTGCCGTGGCAATAGGATAGAGGAATGTGTGTGTGTTGCCTCAGACAAAGGTAGGGACTGGAAAAAGGCAGCACCATGAACGTCCCAGCCCCCCCATCTTCCTCCCTCACTTGCGTACCTATCTTCTCCCCTCCCATGTAATTTGTTCCATTACGATGGTAATGGGATTTGGAGGGCTCTATTAGTTCTTTGGTCTGGGCTAAGCAATGTGATATTCCTGTCTGCCATGCTCTCCCCTCGACTTGCATGTTAGTTTCCTGATTCATTCTCTGGTTGTCCCGGCCTCTATTAAAGACCGGGGGGACTCGTTTTTGATCAGGGTTGTTAAAGCTCTATGCTATATGGACTTCTGAATTGTATTCCTTGCAGAAAGAATGCACAAAAAAAACTAATCTGTGCTACAGGGGACTTTGCTGCTGTAATAGCCGCACTACTTCGGTTCCCAGAGGACCCTCCATACTCCGGGTTTATGTTTATAGACATTTATGAGAGCACTTTTGAAACCCATAATTTCAAGCAGCCTTTAGGGCAGTCTGCTCATGTTTAACATTTGGTGTAAAAAGTAAGCAGGCAACACTTTGAATGTCAGGAAAAACAATTGTGTTTTCCACTGCCCTGGCAGGGTTTATAATATGAAGTCCAGCCACGATTACACAATTCATTGTCACTTTGTTCCATATCATCCATTCTACACTTTATTTGCGCTAAGGTCAGTTCCTCCTCTTCAGTCTCCGATCTTGAGAGTGGATGTTATCGTCTAACCTGTCATTTACTTACATAGTGCGTTGTTTCGCTCCTTCAGCTCTTGAGGGTAGTCTCGATTATGATGAAGTCATCTTTCAGATACTCAGGAGATTTTTTTTGTTGCCTCCTTCTGCCCCACTGCAGTCTTTTTTTTATCATCTCACATATATGGTTCCAGGGATTGTTCTGCCTCCTTGTGTTACTCTTGGGAGGCATTCCGTTGCTTCGTGATTGCTTTAAAAGGGGTCATTCATCGTTTTTTTCTACATTTAAAAACACTTTGTTGTGGTCTACATCAGTGGTCCCCAACCACCGGTCCGTGACGCCTTTGCTACCCGGCCGCAGAAAAACATAAAATCATTTATAAAAGACTGCATTTTCTCCAACTTAAAGGGGAACATTATCACCAGACCTATGTAAGCGTCCATATATACCTTGATGTTGCAGAAAAAAGACCATATAATTTTTTAACCGATTTCCGAACTCTAAATGGGTGAATTTTGGCGAATTAAACGTCTTTCTATTATTCGCTCTCGGAGCGATGACGTCACGTTGTGACGTCACATGGGGAAGCAATCCGCCATTTTCTCAAACACATTACAAACACCGAGTCAAATCAGCTGTTATTTTCCATTTTTTTGACTGTTTTCCGTACCTTGGAGACATCATGCCTCGTCGGTGTGTTGTCGGAGGGTGTAACAACACGAACAGGGACGGATTCAAGTTGCACCAGTGGCCCAAAGATGCGAAAGTGGCAAGAAATTGGACGAAATTTGTTCAAAATACGAGGGTGTGGGGAAAGCTGACGAAATGTCGTTTGTTCCGCACACTTTACCAACGAAAGCTATGCTACGACAGAGATGGCAAGAATGTGTGGATATCCTGCGACACTCAAAGCACTGGGAACTGATTTTTAATGGTTTTAACCCTTCTGAAATTGTGATAATGTTCCCCTTTAACTTTGGCCTGTCCCACTAGACCAGGAGTGTCAAACTTGTTTTCATTGAGGCCCACACCGCAGTCATGGCTGCCATGAGAGGGCCGCTTGTAACAGTAAATAATTCATGAATTTGCCTATGAATTTAAATATTTTTTAAAAAATGTCTTATGTAAAGAGTAAAAAAAATATGCGGATTTTACCACTGTTTTTTACAGAAAAAAAGTTGCCAGTCTTTTACTGTAAAATATATGGTGTTTTTTTTTTTTTAATTATTATTATTTTTACAACATATTATTGTAAATAGAAATACATTGCCGCTGTTTAATTTTATTTTGACAACTCAGCTGCCAGTTTTTTACCATAATAAAATGTGGTACCATAAAATCATCAACCGTGGATTTTACAGTAAAAAAACTAAACTGACAGCTCAGTCGACAGAATGTTACTGTAAAAAAACAAACATTGGTCGTTTTTTATTCAACTATGTTGTAAAAATCTCCCTCAATTTTACAGTAAAATCTATTGGTCATTGTGGAGGTCTTGCTCCTCCGGGTTCCTTGGACCACCAATAACGGACATGCCAGGCTCTTCCAGGTTTACAACAATGTTTATTTTACAATAAATTGTTGTTGTCTCGTGCAAAGTCTCTCTTAGGCTTTTCAGCAAATGTCTTTCCGTCTCGCTCTCCCTCGGCTCGTGCTCGTCATCCAGCATTGACCTCCCTCTCCTTCCCGGCTGCTGCCTTTAACAGAGCGGCATGTGATTAGATAAACACGCCCAGGTGGGCCATCTACGCACTTGTCGCTGATCTCAAAGCCGGTCCTGGCACACCCCGCTTCGCTGCAAGTCCGCAGGCCACGCCCCCCCACAGTCATTTTTATATTGTACAATTTGATGGATAACTTGCTTCGAAATCATAAGTTAATCAGATATTTAAGTATTTATTTGGATTTTGACTAACAAATTTAGATAATATAATATTTGTTGCAATATTGGACCGTATTTTTTTTTCCCTGTTAAACTACAAAAAAAACAAACTAATACCTTTAGTACGAAAATAAGAAAGTAAAGAAAGAAAATATAAGGTATTTTATTGAGACATATTATTTCTAGGCTTTTGCGGGCCATATAGAATGACGTGGAGGGCCAGATCTGGCCCGCGGGCCTTGAGTTTGACACCTGTGCATTAGACACACCAATGAGCTTGTTTATAGATGTACAATAAAACTCCTCATAGGAAGTCGCCATTGGTTATAACTTTGTGACATGATACAATGCACATTAATGGACATATCAAATATAAATGTGACAGATTGTAGCCAAAGGCTGATTTCCATCTGCATCTCATTGCAAAGAAACAAGCCCAGGGCTCCCACTAATTCAGCGTTTTAGTGAGTTGTATTTTTCATGCACTTAATTTTCCTTTATTTATCTGGCACAAGTGGAAAGCCCGTCCCTGAAAATAATGCCTACATTATACCGGTCCGTGACGCAAAAAAGTTTGGGGTCCACTGGTCTAGATAACATGTAATGGTGATTTGTTGGTCAAAAATGTTCATCGTTTATGTTTTACAGACCGTTTTCAAGCCACTTTCTCACTGCCTGTTTAGAATGTGCCGTTTTGTGGGCAGTCTTATTTAAATAGCTCCACTCTGACAGCGTCTTCTCCCAGTCAGCCATGTTGTACTTTTGAGCGCTTCCCTAGCGAGTCTACTGACAGATACTGCATAAGTTAGAACTATACAGTACTTTGTATTAGAAATGGCAAGAGTGGCGGATGAATATGCATGTACAAGCCAGTCTGCCCCACAACAAGAGGATAGAGAAAAAGAAGGAGCTTATTGACTACAAAATCAGACTGCAATGGCGAACTAGCAAAAGCATGTTAAAGTTAGTTAAGTTAAAGTTCCAATGATTTTCACACCTACACTGGGTGTGGGGAAATTTGTCCTCTGCATTTGACCCATCCCCATGTTCACCCCCTGGGAGGTGAGGGGAGCAGTGAGCAGCAGCGGTGGCCGTGCTCAGGAATCATTTGGTGATTTAACCCCCAATTCCAACCCTTGATGCTGAGTGCCAAGCAGGGAGGTTAATGGGTCCCATTTTTTTGCAGTCTTTGGTATGACTCGGCCGGGGTTTGAACTCACAACCTCCTAGTCCCAGGGCGGACACTCTAACCACAAGTCCACTGAGCTGGTACCATACGTACCATATATAGAGATATCCACTGACGACACAGGGCAGAAAACGTCACAGGTCAGAGCAAATTCCAAATGGACCGTTTGGAGGACTTATGCAGACCTTAATTACAGAACAGCAGCTACCAATAGGTAAGAAAAGTTGGTTTTGCATAATTGATCCCCTTTAAAATTTGACCATTTAGACAGATAGCGTTATAGCAGTTAACAGTATTTGCCAGACAGTATTCAAGTCATAGAACAATCATCTGGTTATAAAAAGTGTCAGGAACAGGAAAAGTGCCAAAAATAATTATAACTTAATAGTGGTTTTGTATAGTTTAACATCGTGCAACAACAACAAAACACAAACGTTGGCATCCTTGCTGATTAGATACGGTAGCGACATTGCCCCAATACGCCACACCCTTCACTGGTTCCCCATCTCAGCCTGCATCGAATACAAGGTCCTCCTGCACACCCACCACTCTCTGCACGGTGATACCCCCACTTACCTCACTGACCTGCTCACACCACACACATCAACCACAACCCGTGGCGGCGTGGCTCCTGGTTCGATCCCCAGCTTCTACCACCCTAGTCACGTTCGTTGCGTCCTTTAGCAAGACACTTCACCCTTGCTCCTCATGGGTCGTTGTTAGCGCCTTGCATGGCAGCTCCCGCCATCAGTGTGTGAATGTGTGTGTGAATGGGTGAATGTGTGATAGTGTCAAATCGCTTTGAGTGCCTTGAAGGTAGAAAAGCGCTATACAAGTATAACCCATTTACCATTTATAACCCGGCCAGGCCAACAGCATTGTCTGCTCGCACCCAGAACACGGCTGAAGAACTTGGGGAACAAGACTTTTGAAGTTGCCGTTCCCCGTCTGTGGAATGCCCTTCATGACCACCTCAGGGCTCTAACGGGCTTTTAAAAAAGGACTGAAGATGCACCTTTTTAGAAAAGCTTACAGCTAATTTTAAACTGGAAGTTCTGCTATGTTTTTACCCAATTTCTCTCTTTTATTTGTTTCTATGTCTTTCAATATGTAGCACTTTGGGATGTGTTATGAAAAGAAAAGTGCATTATACATAAAAGTTCCATCCATCCATCCATGTTCTACCGCTTGTCCCTTTTGGGGTTGCAGGGGATGCTGGAGCCTATCTCAGCTGCATTCGGGTGGAAGGTGGGGTACACCCTGGACAAGTCGCCACCTCATCGCAGGGCCAACACAGATAGACAGACAACATTCACACTCACATTCACACACTAGGGCCAAGTTTAGTGTTGCCAATCAACCAGTGACATGCGGTGAGGTTGATGGCTGGTGAGGCACTGACTTCATCACAGTCAGATTTACAAACATATGTGTAACGACGTGGTCGCATAGTGATGCGGGTGTGGTTCTCCCAAGGATGCAGACGGCTTCGGACACAGCTTGCAGGTAGGAAAATGATTTATTTTAAATATAAATCATATGGTGAATAAACAAAAAGACATGCACGTAGCACAAAAGGCAAAACAAAAGGACTAGCGTGGGAGCTAGCAGGAAAAAATAGCATAGCATGAAATCTAAGTAGTCGTTATTAGTTGTATGGAAACAAACTAGGAAGCCAGGCTGAGTGAGGCCAGTGCACGGACTAAATAGCCCTCTGATTAGTGCCCGGGCAACAGGTGCGCGTCCCGAACACTAACCAGAGGCAGGTGAAAGTAATCAGTTGACATGGCAACTGAACACAAACAAAATCAAGGTGCTGAAAACATGTGACTCAAACCTAAACAAACTATGATCCGGGCAGCGGATCGTAACAGTACCCCCCCCTTAAAGGACAGATTCCAGATGTCCCTTGACACTAAATAAAACTAGAACCCAAAAAACAAGAAATAGTTTGAGAGTCAAGGGAGGGTGGAGGGAGGATTTGGTGGTGGGTCGCCAGGCCACGTGTCCCCGAATCCACCGGGGAAGAGTCAGGTGGCGGCGGCGGGTGGAACGCCGCTACCGCAGGCGAGGCGGGCGACCACGGAAAGGCAACATTCGTGGCTGCCGAGAAGGTGGGCGTGAGTGGCGCCAGAAGTTCAGCAGCCGGAGAGTTCTACGACTACGTCTCGGGTGTCGCTGCTGTTTGCGCCACTGGCGTCCATAAACAAACCTCCGAGAGCGCCGCTTGCGCAGCCAGACCACTCGAGGTCGCTGAGACGAAGACGAGGAGAGAGCAGACGTCGCCGTGGAAACAGGAGGGGCCGACGTCGCCGTGGAAGCAGGAGGAGCCGACGTCTCCGTGGAAGCAAGAGGAGCCGACGTTGCCGTGGAGGCAGGAGGAGCCGACGTCGCCGTGGAGGCAGGAGGAGCCGACGTCGCCGTGGAGGCAGGAGGAGCCGACGTCGCCGTGGAGGCAGGAGGAGCCGATGTCGCTGTGGAGGCAGGAGGAGCCGACGTTGCCGTGGAGGCAGGAGGAGCCGACGTCGCCGTGGAGGCAGGAGGAGACGTCGTCGCCGTGGAGGCAGGTGCAGGTTCTGGTACCAGCCGTGGAGCAGGTGCAGGTTCTGGTACCAGCCGTGGAGCCGGCGCTGGTGTGGGTACCAGCCGTGGAGCCGGCGCTAGTGTGGGTACCAGCCGTGGAGCCGGCGCTGGTGTGGGTACCAGCCGTGGAGCCGGCGCTGGTGTGGGTACCAGCCGTGGAGCCGGCGCTGGTGTGGGAACCAGCCGTGGAGCCGGCGCTGGTGTGGGAACCAGCCTTGGAGCCAGCGCTGGTGTGGGAACCAGCCTTGGAGCCGGCGCTGGTGTGGGAACCAGCCTTGGAGCCGGGACAGGGGTTGGTCTTGGAGTCGGTGCTGGTGTGAGAACCAGCCTTGGAGCCGGCGCTGGTGTGAGAACCAGCCTTGGAGCCGGCGCTGGTGTGGGAACCAGCCTTGGAGCCGGCGCTGGTGTGGGAACCAGCCTTGGAGCCGGCGCTGGTTTGGGAACCAGCCTTGGAACTTGGCATGGTGGAGCTTGGCGTGGTGGAGGTACTGGAGACGAAGCTTGGTGTGTCAGCCGAGGTGCAGGAACAGGTGCTAGCCGAGGTGCAGCTGGAGGTGGCCTAGCTGGCGGTTGTGGCTTAGCAGGACGAAGGACTGGTGGCGGTGGCCGTGCAGGAGGTTGCGGTTTAGCACGCCGAAAGACTGGTGGCGATGGCCTTGCAGGAGGTTGCGGTTTAGCACGCCGAAAGACTGGTGGGGGTGGCCGTGCAGGGGGTTGCGGCTTAGCACGCCGAAAAACTGGTGGCGGTGGCCGTGCAGGAGGTTGCGGCTTAGCACGCCGAAAAACTGGTGGCGGTGGCCGTGCAGGAGGTTGCGGCTTAGCACGCCGAAGTTGTGCCACCGCACTAGCACAGTTCCCAGTACTAGCCCCCCCCTCAAGACGCGGATACCAGACGCGCTCTTTGCGGTTTGGAACCGTCTTCAAGGGTGGGTGGGGGGAGGTAAGGAGGGGGGTATACTCCTCCTCTTTAAATTGTCCAAATTGTCTATTCTCACCCCCCACTTGAGATTGGGTGAGAGAACAGGGGGAGAAAATATGTGCAGTGGGCAGAGCAATAGTCACTGGGGGCGGAACCAAAGTCACTGGAGGTGGAGTTTGAAAATCAGAATGTGACTGACTAGACTTACACTTAATAAAAATGTCCTGATAATGTTTTATCTTGGAATACAAGTTATTTGGAATTGGCTGACAGAAAGAAGCAGATGATGGAAAAAAAAATTCTTGCTCAATGACGTCATCGGGAGTGGGCGGAGTTACCTCTTCGGGGGGCGCCAATGAAATGACGTCATTGTTGGAAATGTCCATGTGACTGACAGCCCAATCGGAGAAGTGTTTGGCAAAGTGGTCGATTGGGTTGCCAAACGTCTGAGGAGGGGAAGTTTGAGCTGCATGTAGCTTGCTTCGGTCCGAGGGAGGAGTTTGCAGGAGCGGCGCGTCTTGGCGGCGAGGGAAAGACCTTCTGGCCGGCTTCCGTCTTTGACGGCGCGCACCGTACTGCGGGGGTGTGGCGATGTCCTCGGGCCAAACGGAGTGGATTGGGACCAGCTTTCCGTTGGGACCCCATATCAGGTCCTGGCGCTCCGAGGGGGAATAGCGAAGAGTTTCCGCCTCCATCGCTCGCAACACCTCCCACGTACCTTCGTCGAACTCCTCGATGGCCGGTGCGGGAGAATTGTCTTCTGCTGGCTTCCTACTGTAACGACGTGGTCGCATAGTGATGCGGGTGTGGTTCTCCCAAGGATGCAGACGGCTTCGGACACAGCTTGCAGGTAGGAAAATGATTTATTTTAAATATAAATCATATGGTGAATAAACAAAAAGACATGCACGTAGCACAAAAGGCAAAACAAAAGGACTAGCGTGGGAGCTAGCAGGAAAAAATAGCATAGCATGAAATCTAAGTAGTCGTTATTAGTAGTATGGAAACAAACTAGGAAGCCAGGCTGAGTGAGGCCAGTGCAAAGACTAAATAGCCCTCTGATTAGTACCCGGGCAACAGGTGCGCGTCCCGAACACTAACCAGAGGCAGGTGAAAGTAATCAGTTGACATGGCAACTGAACACAAACAAAATCAAGGTGCTGAAAACATGTGACTCAAACCTAAACAAACTATGATCCGGGCAGCGGATCGTAACAATATGAACCCTAAAGAGTATCTTATTCACCATTTGATTGGCAGCAGTTAACGGGTTATGTTTAAAAGCTCATACCAGCATTCTTCCCTGCTTGGCACTCAGCATCAAGGGTTGGAATTGGGGGTTAAATCACCAAAAATGATTCCCGGGCGCGGCGCCACTGCTGCCCACTGCTCCCCTCACCTCCCAGGGGGTGATCAAGGGGATGGGTCAAATGCAGAGGACAAATTTCACCACACCTAGTGTGTGTGTGACAATCATTGGTACTTTAACTTAACTTTAACTTTACACATACAAACTGTAGCACGAAAAAAAGCACATTTAATAAAAAAAACTTTATTAAGGTCTTACCTTTACTTATAAATTAAGTCCATGCGCAGCTCCTTTTGAACAAAAGCATCGATAACTTGTTTATAGAAGTCTTCCTTATCTTTCTTCAGTTTTAAAAGTCTGTCTGTCTCGATGGAGATCTTCCTTTAAGTATTACCTCCTCCTTCGATTGAAAGTCCAGTTTAGAAAACTGTTTTATTTTAGATATGTAATCCTCCATGTTAAAAGTTCAGGCAAGAGGAAAAAATAAACGATCGCTGCTAACTGTTGCTGCTTGTTGTCACTTATTCTGCAGTGGAGTAGTCACATGAATGATCTCTGGGATCACTACCGCCCTCTACCACCAGGAGGCGGGATTACGGCGAGCCTCACCCAGTGCGTCGTTTGCAGCCGTTTTATGATTGCTCAGCACAAGAAATACATTACACACATTTTTTATTATTCAACTGCTAGCTCACGATCGCCCCAATTTATGACAGTGGCAAGTCAACGTACTACAAGAGGCACTCTGATACAGCGCTTACAACTGTTTTCATTGTCTGATTATTAAGAATAATGACATCTCAGTTACATTAAAAAATGTAATAAGCTGTACATTAGTGTACAAACTGTAAACCAATGGGGTAAAAATGCAAACTTTATTTTGGTGACATTGTGGCAAGCAGACCAGCCAATAAGCCATGCCCTTTATTTTCTTTATCGTCCACACAGACAGGCTGTCAGGACGTGGACTATGGAGTGGTTGTTTTCCCGAGATGCAAGTGAACTTGGACCGGACATGGCGTGAAGGTAATGACATCTTTTAATTTTAACACTCAAAAAGGAACAAACAAAAGGCGCTCACAGCGGAGGTACAAAACGTGGCTATGAAAATAAAACACTAGCACAAAGGCAGAACTATGGACATAAAACAAAACTTGCAAACTATGGCCTGAATAAAGAAAACTTACTTGGAACGAGAAAAGGACATGAAAAAGAGCAGCATGGATCATCAACAAGGGTGCGCAGAGAGTGATGTCGCCAGAAAGACAGCCTGGCAACTGGAAGCTTAAATAATAGTGACATGATTCGTGACAGCAGGTGCGTGACTCAAAATGTGAAAACGTGAGACAGGTGCGTGACATGAGGATGTGAACCAGGTGAAACTAATGGTTGCTATGGTGACAAAACAAACAAAAGTGCACAAAAAGTCCAAAAACAAAACCGAACATAACTAAAACAAAACATGATCACACAGACATGACACAGGCAAGAAGGATTAATGGCACAGGACTAGTGATGGGACAAAATGTGCCGAGGCTTTGAGGCGTGTGTCGAGTAATGGCATTTCCGCAAAGCGCATATCGAGGTTTGCATCATGTCGAGGAGAAGACGGAAATGATGACGTGTGAAGCCTCACTGCCCGCCTGTACCACGTGATCGTTTCGGGACGCGGTTCAGATCGCCGGGAGATTTGACAACTCATAAACTATTGGAAATGCGGGCTTTTGAGAGTTGTGGTCAGCTAAAAATCTGGATATAGAATAAAATGAGTTTTTAAAATGCAGATAGAATGCAGCCAAAGTAAGACAACTAGTCAAATGAATACGACAGGATGTCTTGAGAGTATTTAAAAAATGATTGTGACAAAAATCAGCCTAATATTGATTATGATGTATCACTATTGAACATATATGTTGTACACTTTTTTAATTACAGTCTGTTAGAAATAACAAACACTCATCTGGATCCACATGTTGAGTTTGTCTCCCACCAGTAAATGTGCTGCTGTCTGTCTGTCTAAATAGGCGCTGTAGTATACAACACAAAATGGCACAAATGTCATTTCTGCATGCATTGTAACTCTTAAGTACTTTTTCTACATATTTATTGATGAATAAAGCATACAGACCCCGTTTCCATATGAGTTGGGAAATTGTGTTAGATGTAAATATAAACGGAATACAATGATTTGCAAATCATTTTCAACCCATATTCAGTTGAATATGCTACAAAGACAACATATTTGATGTTCAAACTGATAAAAAAAAAATTTTTTTGCAAATAATCATTAACTTTAGAATTTGATGCCAGCAACACGTGACAAAAAAGTTGGGAAAGGTGGCAATAAATACTGATAAAGTTGAGGAATGCTCATCAAACACTTATTTGGAACATCCCACAGGTGAACAGGCAAATTGGGAACAGGTGGGTGCCATGATTCGGTATAAAAGTAGATTCCATGAAATGCTCAGTCATTCACAAACAAGGATGGGGCGAGGGTCACCACTTTGTCAACAAATGGGTGAGCAAATTGTTGAACAGTTTAAGAAAAACCTTTCTCAACCAGCTATTGCAAGGAATTTAGGGATTTCACCATCTACGGTCCGTAATATCATCAAAGGGTTCAGAGAATCTGGAGAAATCACTGCACGTAAGCAGCTAAACCCGTGACCTTCGATCCCTCAGGCTGTACTGCATCAACAAGCGACATCAGTGTGTAAAGGATATCACCACATGGGCTCAGGAACACTTCAGAAACCCACTGTCAGTAACTACAGTTGGTCGCTACATCTGTAAGTGCAAGTTAAAACTCTCCTATGCAATGCGAAAACCGTTTATCAACAACACCCAGAAACGCTGTCGGCTTCGCTGGGCCTGAGCTCATCTAAGATGGACTGATACAAAGTGGAAAAGTCTTCTGTGGTCTGACGAGTCCACATTTCAAATTGTTTTTGGAAACTGTGGACGTCGTGTCCTCCGGACCAAAGAGGAAAAGAACCATCCGGATTGTTATAGGCGCAAAGTTGAAAAGCCAGCATCTGTGATGGTATGGGGGTGTATTAGTGCCCAAGACATGGGTAACTTACACATCTGTGAGGACGCCATTAATGCTGAAAGGTACATACAGGTTTTGGAGCAACATATGTTGCCATCCAAGCAACGTTACCATGGACGCCCCTGCTTATATCAGCAAGACAATGCCAAGCCACGTGTTACATCAACGTGGCTTCATAGTAAAAGAGTGTGGCCTGTACTCCAGACCTGTCTCCCATTGAAAATGTGTGGCGCATTATGAAGCGTAAAATACCACAAGGGAGACCCCCGGACTGTTGAACAACTCAAGCTGTACATCAAGCAAGAATGGGAAAGAATTCCACCTGAGAAGCTTAAAAAATGTGTCTCCTCAGTTTCCAAACGTTGACTGAGTGTTGTTAAAAGGAAAGGCCATGTAACACAGTGGTGAACATGCGATTCCAAACTACTTTGGCACGTGTTGCAGCCATGAAATTCTAAGTTAATTATTATTTGAAAAAAAATAAAAAAAGTTTATGAGTTTGAACAACAAATATCTTGTCTTTGTAGTGCATTCAATTGAATATGGGTTGAAAAGGATTTGCAAATCATTGTATTCGGTTTATATTTACATCTAATACAATTTCCCAACTCATATGGAAACAGGGTTTGTAGATAATGGCAAGAAAGTGCCCTGCAACTATATTCCAAAAGTAGAAAAAAAAAGTACATGTTTCTTCACGGTGAGGCTCCTTTGTAGCAGAATTGCTGTAAATATGTTCTGATTGTATCAAGATCATCGCAAATAGCATCCATTATTTCATTGAAATAAAAGCGTACATTGCAGCCAAATGAGCCACTGGCCGAGCTTACATTAAATACAGTTTAAGTTACCAACTTTTTCACCCTCTGTGCTTTTCTGAAATTTTATGCTTTACAGATGTTGCTCATTTACTTTCTGTTCACCCAATTGAGCTTATAGTTACTGTACGCGAACTGCTCTCGCTGTCTCTAAATAGGAATAACAGCAACAACAGCCTGTTGCTGTTAGCCCACATAAGAAAAGTCAAGTCCTTCGCTTTATAGGCCGCAGCGTATATTTTTGATGTGCCACTTTTCATGGTAAAAGATTATCAATCAGATAAAATTGCTCCACTAGCCTTCTTTGACCGTGACACCATGTGACGTCGCCCTCAGGTTCATGGCGCAGGTAGGAGCACGTCACAGGTCATAGGTTAGATTTTGTTTTTTGTTTTTTAGAAAACATTCCAATTAAGTGTACATTGTACAAACATTTTTATTGTTATTCAAATTGTTTTGTCTTTTGATTGTTTGGCAATTTGGCACTGCCTCCAAAGGATGGCGCCCCAGGCGGCCACCGTGTTCGCCTGTCGGGAGATACAAATCTGAAGGGCGTGTTAAGGATTTCCATTTTCTCTCCAACCTAACCTGTAGTTAATAAATTGCCACTGAATGAGAGATATCACAAAATACAGTTGTGGTCTGCGGTGGTCATTACACTGTAACAAAACAAAATCGATAAGGTTTAATCAACTTTTTGATGAAAATGAGAAAGTGAATTGTTACTAAAAGAACTCGCTAGTCTTTTACAGCCTGCATTGGCTGCCTGCTGCTATTTTATAGGTTATGGGAATTAGTGCAGAAATATAAATTCAATCAAATGCAAGAACCCCAAGCTAATAATGATTTTTTTTGCTAGGAGGTAATCAACTGGACCAAATGTAACGTTTTAAAACACACATACACACACACACAGGCATGCACACACACGCACACAAACACACGCACACTCACACACACACACATGTGACATTTATATAGCTTACATAGATTCCTAAGAAGTCGCACTGGCAGTTGTGATTTGTTTTTAATTCCTTTATAAATCAATTAGGGCAACATGACTCCACCGTTGCTATAGCAACAAACTGCTGCCTGTAACCAGGGGAGTCCAAACCTTTTCCTCTGAGGGCCGTATAGAGAAAAAAATGAAGGAGCCACTTTGGTACATTTTTAACATTAAAGATGCTAAAACAGGGATTCTCAAACTGTGGTACGTGTACCACTAGTGGTTCACAGACTCCATCTAGCGGTACGCCAAATAATCACTTTGATTAAAGTAAATACATTCATTTTCCAATATTCAAACACAGGGTTACTGTTCAAACTGTGTGTAATGTTACACAGGCCAAAATATTAAATATACTTGTTAATTAAAACCTCTGCCTTGGTTTAATGAATATTTAGGCCTACTATGTTACTGTATTTTAATGTTGGTCATTATGGTGGTACTTTGAGAATTTTTTTCTAAGGTGCTACTTGGTGAAAAAAGTTTAACAACCACTGTGCTAAAACCCATTAAAAAAAAAAAAAAAAACCATTGAGGTGACAAAGCAAATTAATCTTAGAATAATGATATACTGTAACTCATTAATATCGGATTTATGGCCCCAAGGTCGCACTTAATGTTGGCCTGCATGACTGCAATACAATGACATTGAGCCATGGCTTTTCCCCTTTCAGTTGTTTGGCAGGACTGATTTGTGTGATGCATTACATTATATCATATGCATGTTCGAAATAAACTGGAACTGAACTAAACTGAATAGGAACATTTTCTTTTTGTCTGCAGTGGGATTTGACCCGATAGCATGTCGGCCCATAGCCAAGTCTTCTCAAAGGTAATAGGGTTACTGTTGCAAGGCCCTCATTAGTTTTAAAATGTATTTTTGCAAAGTGGGGCACACGCTATTAAATTAAGCATGATTCTGGTCTAATTTTGTGTTGTCAAATCTCTTCTGTTTGGGGGTCAAGTTACATTTTTGTCACTTGTCAGACTCCAGAATAGAATAAAACAAGTTTTTATTAGACGGGTATTGTGGACATTAAAATGTCACACCAGCACAGTGAACAGTAACAGCACACAAGAAGTTTAGAAGAAAACAATTCCATAATATTTATGCACACATTTTGTCACATTCATTATCTCACAACACTTGAGGGCGCTGTCTAGAATTATACGGAATTAGGGTCAACTTTCACCTATCCAGTGATGTCAAACTTGTTTTCACGGAGGGCCACATCGCAGTTATGGCTGCTTTCAGAGGGGTTAAAGTTAAAGTTAAAGTCCCAACGATTGTCACACACACACTAGGTGTGGTGAAATTATCCTCTGCATTTGACCCATCCCCTTGTTCACCCCCTGGGAGGTGAGGGGAGCAGTGAGCAGAAGCGGTGGTCGCGCTCTGGAATCATTTTGGTGATTTAACCCCCAATTCCAACCCTTGATGCTGAGTGCCAAGCAGGGAGGTAAATGGTCCCATTTTTATAGTCTTTGGTATGACTCGGCCAGGGTTTGAACTCACGACCTTCCAGTCTCAGGGCGAACACTCTAACCACAAGGCCACTGAGCAGGGTGCTTGTAATAGTGAGTAATACATTAATATAAATGTATTGATACAACATGTTAGGCCATGCCATTCTTTTAGTTTTTCGCTTCACTTCCTGTTTTGCGCTCTTATTTTGTTTCCTTTTCCTGTTTTGTTTGTATTCTGTTTGCCCTTGCTTTACTCTCCTACTAAACGCTTTCCTCCACACCTGTGGCTTGTTTGTGTTGATTGTCTGACCTGGTGTTGGAGGGCTATTTAAGCCAGTCTCTTTTCTTTGTCAGTTGTGGGATCATTCCAGATGTTTGGCGTCCTGGTGTTCAGAGGAACTTTCACGGGTTGTGGTAGTGATAGTCAGATGAAGCCTCATGAGGCATCGAACCACTTGAGCCAATTGGTTCAAGAGTTTCTCGAGGCTTCAGTGCATGCTTCGGCACAAGACTCTACCTGCTGGTCACATGTATAATTACAAACAGCTGCATCCAAACCACATAATGTGTGATGCATTGAAATGTTGCGTCTCTTATGGCTCTTAGGAATGACAATGAATCACAAGAAATGTTTGGAAAAATGGTTTTGCTTGGTAAATCAACAAAGTGTAATAAAATATGTTTTATGTGTTATATACAGAGGTGGGTAGAGTAGCCAGAAATTGTACTCAAGTAAGAGTACTGTTACTTTAGAGATGTATTACCATACTCAAGTAAAAGTAAGGAGTAGTCACCCAAATATTTACTTGAGTAAAAGTAAAAAGTATGTTGTGAAAAAACTACTCAAGTACTGAGTAACTGATGCGTAACCTGTTCGTTTAATGATGACAGCAACAAATAATACACAAAAACATAAAAATAGCAATGAGCAAATTCAGAACCAGGAATATCTCTTAAGCAACTAAAGCAATAATATATATTAAATAATAATACAATAACATAAAAAGAATTAAGGCAAATTGAGCCACAATTACTTAACAGAAGTAGGCAGAGATTACAAAGAAAAATAACAAGTTAGCCTTTACGCAAACCATAAACTGATAGGTGTGGGCTGCACCTGGGAACACACTGTGCACTTCTGATTGGTGTTTGTATGCATGCGTGAGTGTGTGTGCGACTGTGCATGTGTGTGTGTGTGTGTATCTCTGTCTGTCTGTCTATGAGGCAGCAGGGCGTTAATAAATGTCCCCACACGATGTACATTTGACAGTGATTCATAGCAGGGAAGCTAACATCAGCCTACGGTGACAGCCAAAATATCTACTAACGTTACTTACCGCGATGTGCTTCCTCAAATTTGATGTTGAGTTCATGTAAGCTTAAGCTTGTTGTTGTTTGCCACTGAAACTTTATGTGCAGTTAATCATGTGACCGCCTGGCTCTGTTTGATTGGTGAAACTGAGTCAAACGTCACCAGTGACTGTATTTGATTGGTGAAACGCAGGCATGCGATAGATCCTACTTTGAAGGTCTGTCTGACAAACCAAAACAAACAAAGCGTGCATTAACAGATCGATAAAAATCAGTAGCGAGTAGCAAGCTGAATGTAGATAAATGGAGCGGAGTAAAAGTAGCGTTCCTTTTCTATAAATATACTCAAGTAAAAGTATGTTGCATTAAAACTACTCTTAGAAGTACAATTTATCCCAAAAGTTACTCAAGTAGATGTAACGGAGTAAATGTAGCGCGTTACTACCCACCTCTGGTTATATATGTATATATTGTAATAGCCGTGATAGTTGTGTATGTGTACTGTGCCTTTAAGGCAGGGGTCGGCAACCCAAAAAGTTGAAAGAGCCATACTGGATCAAAAATACAAAAAACAAATCTGTCTGGAGCCGCAAAAAATGAAAAACCGTATATAAGTCTTATAATGAAGGCAACACATGATGTAATTGTCTAAATTGGCTATAATAACCTACTATCAAAATGACTATGTGTCGCAGGCTGAAGCAAATCTTTGTTGACAGAAATATTGAAATGTTATGTTTATTCTACACATTTTTACAACATTAGAAACTATTAGTAAATCAGAGGCTACTCAGAAGTTTCTGGAAATGACTGGCTTATAATGGCCAAAGGTATAGATGTGTGTGTCCAAGTTAAAGGAAACGGCAGGCTGTCTTCTTTTAATGGATATATTACAATCTTTGGCAAGCTAGGTAACATTTGCTGTGGTCTGGAACAACATGGCCCACAAACAAATATCTGAAACGCAGTCAATATTACATACAGAGAATGTGTCATGAGACATGCAAAACTAAATTATATACAAAGAGGATAAAAGTAAAGGAAATTAAATGAGCTCAAATATACCTACACATGAGGCATAATGATGCAATATGTACATACAGCTAGCCTAAATAGCATTTTAGCATTGATTAGCTTGCAGTCATGCACTGACTAAATATTAGCACTCCAACAAGTCAATAACATCAACAAAGCTTACTTTTGTGCATTCACACACAGCATGAAACTTTTGTTGGATAAATGAGACAAAGGAGTGGAAGATTTTACATGTAAACAAACTGTTGCGTCACAGTCCACACTATGGAGAGTTCAAGAACCGCCAAAAAATAGTACCGTAAAACAAAACGATGTTCACCAGATACTCTCATCAGTGAAGCATACACACAAACATATTAAACAGTGGGCTTTCTAACAATTGGTAAGGTTTGTGTCATGGTTGTCGTAAAAAAAAAAACATACCAAAAAAAAAAAAAAAAAATTTTACCCCAACACAATTTGTTGTTTCCTTTCGCTTGTGAACTCCGCAATGTCTGGCCGAGGGAATCCAGTGGTGTGTCGTCAGGGCCAGCAAGGCCTTCTCTGCTGGCCTAACATAACCTGAAATCATGATCATAATTAAAGCATACTTGCCAACCCTCCCGAATTTTCCGGGAGACTCCCGAAATTCAGCGTCTCTCCCGAAAACCTCCCGGAACAAATATTCTCCCGAAAATCTCCCGATTTTCAGCCGGAGCTGGAAGCCACGCCCCCTCCAGCTCCATGCGGACCTGAGTGAGGACAGCCTTTTTTCATGATGGGAGGACAACAGGGTGACAAGAACTAAATCATCCAGACTAGAGATAAATTGTATTATTATGTTTATCTTACCTAAAAATAAATATATTTATTAATTTTAAAAAAAACAACTAAATACATTTTTACTATATTTTGCTAAAAACATCAAAATTAATTGTATTTTTATTTGTATTTTTTCGTGACTCCTTATTACATCCAGCCATAGAATTATACATTAAAATAAACATATTTGAAATAATTGATTTTAAATTATCATAATAATTCATTTAAAATGACCATATTTAATTATTAAAATAATTGCTTGTTTATCAACAACTTTAGCATTTTATTCATTACGTTTTGAAACTCTCAGAAGCCAAGTTATGTTACATTCCTTAATATTTATTTATGCAAGTTTGAAGTATCAATTATCTAAACACAGTTTGTTTGCATATTTTCAGGATGTAGACATATATATATATATATATATATATATATATATATATATATATGTATGAAATACTTGACTTGGTGAATTCTAGCTGTCAATATACTCCTCCCCTCTTAACCACACCCCCAACCACACCCCGCCTCACCCCCGACCACGCCCCCACTCCCCACCTCCCGAAATCGGAGGTCTCAAGGTTGGCAAGTATGAATTAAAGATACAATTATTTTTTAATTTACTTTCCCTTAATATCTAAAATTATTCATATTCTCTTCATGTCATATTATGTTTGTTCCAGTGCTGTTGTTAGTTTGTATCCAATCAGAATTCAGATAGCTTATGTTCCCACGAAATCTGCCCGAGGCAATGCGGGCGTCCGTGCACTGTAAGGGAACGGGCACATACAGTTGATAGATAATTGCGATAGCCAATCAGATCACGAGTTGTTGTCAGTAAGGCCTTCTAGATGGCCTCACATTGAACATGACATTTACGCGTCTTGTGATTGGATACTCACCGGCACCGTTAGTGGATGACTTTGAGAACAAATAGAGTTGAGAGACAGTTGCGATAACCAATCAGATCACAGGTTGTTGACAGTAGCCTATCCAAGTAGCCTGATGTTAACGAGACTGTGATTGGATACTCACTTGTCATTCCAAAGTGAGTATCCATTCATAAGTTTCAATTTAGCAGGAAGCAGGAAGTGTTGCGCCGTAGCAGAAAAGGAGAACAAAACGTTGATTAGGCGGAATATATTTATTTGCAAGGCCATTTTCAAGAAGGATATTTAAAGAGAAACTACATCTTGTGAGACGATGTCGGCCAACCCCGGAAGCTAGCTCAGCTGTTCTGGCTGTTTGAAATGCGCCAGGAAATAACCTGTTTTGTACACTGTGGATGTGATTCAATGTCCAGTAGTGTGTAAATGTGTTTCTGTATAGTATTTCTCCAGCAATGGTCATGTGGTGACATAAATTATGGCAATTTGAGAGGTAATCATTGAAGTCGGACATCACTGAAGGCCTAGGTGGGAAACGCACGGCCCGCCACTGGGGAAATCCGATGGTCAACCTGGCCGCAAGCCACGGGCCTCACCGGAGCCTGACTCCTCAGAAAGATCTGTCGCCGATTCAACCCTGCTGCAGAACATAAGGGAGATGTCTCAGGCTTGGTTAGAAGAGAGATGGCAGCTTCTCTGGAGCCATTCGAGAGCAAACTTTTGTCCAATGGCAAGGGCAATGCTCGCTTGGAGCTCTCTGCTAATGCTCACACTAGCGAGCTAACCGACCGTCGTGCTAGCGTTAAAAAGCTAACTACTACAGTGGATTTTCCCACAAAAAAGTGTGAAGATCTGGAGGGTCGCTTGAGGTGGAATAATGTCCGTGTGGTGGGTCTCCCTGAGGGCTGGGGAGGCCTCCGCCCGACTGAGTTTACGGCCCAGCTTCTGCAAGATGTGCTCAGTTCAGTTCAGTCCAGTTTATTTATTTATATAGCATATTTAAAAACAACCCCATTTGGCCAAAGTGCTGTACAGACTTAAGAAACAATTTGAAACAAAGTATCACATTTACATTGCAACACAGAAGGATGAGTAAAGTACAATGGTAAAATATACCTTAAAAGAAGTGCAGAATATATCACCTAAAATACCAAAATGTAATAAATAAATAAAGATGTATAAAACAAGAAATAAAAACTTGACAAACCCATGCTGGATTGGGCCCAGCGAGCGCACCTTGCATGCCAGGCCAAAAGATACCGATTGATTGATCGATTTAAACTTTTATTAGTAGGTTGCACAGTGAAGTACATATTCCGTACAATTGACCACTAAATGGTAACACCCGAATAAGTTTTTCGACTTGTTTAAGTCGGGGTCCACTTAAATCATACTTGCCAACCCTCCCGGATTTTCCGGGAGACTCCCGAAATTCAGCCCCTCTCCCGAAAACCTCCCGGGACAAATTTTCTCCCGAAAATCTCCCGAAATTCAGGCGAACCTGGAGGCCACGCCCCCTCCAGCTCCATGCGGACCCTCCAGGTCCGCATGGAGCAATGTTGTTGTAATATATTGAGTTGGAGGCAATAACCAGGCGAGGTGATGAAGTACGTCTCTTTACTGTAGACTTCAGAACAGACTCACACACTTGACGTCAGGTGCGCAACACCACGTAAATCGTTGGCCAACCAAAAAGTAACCCCAGTACGCTATAGCCAACATTCACCAGGAAATGGCAACAGACAAACATAGATCACTCTATTACATTCCTCCACTTTTAGAAATGTAGAAGTTACTCAAAATAAATAAACAACCCAACCAAAAAATGCAGCAGCTCAATTAAAAAACTGTACTTAAGCCACATTCTTTTTTTTTTTAGTACTGAACTCTTAACCCTCATTTGTAAACAATAACATGCTTATTATACAAACAGTATTTGTACATCTTTAACACAGATTTTTATACTGTCTTCAGAGATTCAGTTTTTTTGGTGGTACTCGAAACCTTTCTGGGTACCTGCGGATCACTGGTGGGGTTTTTGTTGTGGGTGATCTGGGTTCTGATGATGACAACTCAGCAGCCCTTGAATCTGGTTCAATGATGAGACTAGTTTGTGTCTGACTCACTGATGGTCCTGATGATGGAACTGAAACAGCACTGTCCAGTTGTACTAATGTCACATTTTCTGCAACTGGTGGAGACTAGATAATTGGCAGTCTCACCATGTTTTCTCACCATGGTAACATG
This sequence comes from Nerophis lumbriciformis, assembly GCF_033978685.3. Classification (NCBI taxonomy): domain Eukaryota; kingdom Metazoa; phylum Chordata; class Actinopteri; order Syngnathiformes; family Syngnathidae; genus Nerophis; species Nerophis lumbriciformis. The sequence goes on along the minus strand of NC_084555.2, from coordinate 21,376,121 downwards.
TGATCCATATGTATTGTGCGCTGTCTCTGTCCCTCTTGATAGATAGATAGATTTATATATATATATATATATATATATATATATATATATATATATATATATATATATATATATATATATATATATATATATATATAAGAAAATACTTCACTTTCAGTGAATTCTAGCTATATATATATATATATATATATATATATATTTATTGTATTTTATATATATATGTATATATATATATATATATATATATATATATCAGAATCAGAATCAGAATCAGCTTTATTGTCATTACGCAAGGTAACGAGATTGAGGCCATTCCATACAGTGCGATGTGTGCATGCTAGAAAAACAATGTGCAAATATATAAAAATTTAAAAAATGTAGAAGTGCAATGAATATGGTGTGAAATGAATATATACATGAAAAAACAAAACAAAAACAGGGTGGTTGGTGGAATGGGTTATTGCACCGAAGAGAAGGCAGTTATGAGGGACAATGGGGCAGTCCGTTCAGGATGGTTATGGCCCTGGGGAAGAAGCTGTTCTTTAGCCTGTTTGTTTTGGTTTTAATGCACCTGTAGCGCTTCCCAGAGGGCATATATATATATATATATATATATATATATATATATATATATATATATATATATATATATATATATATATGAAATAGTTGACTTGGTGAATTCTAGCTGTAAATATACTCCTCCCCTCTTAGCCACGCCCCCGACCCACCCCGACCACGCCCCCCACCCCCCACCTCCCGAAATCGGAAGTCTCAAGGTTGGCAAGTATGACTTAAATTGATTCATGATACAGATATATACTATCATATATACTATCATCATAATACAGTCATCACACAAGATAATCATCAGGGTATATACATTGAATTATTTACATTATTTACAATCCGGGTTGTGGAGGGGGGGGGGGGGTTAGGTTTGGTTGTTATCATCAGTCATCAACATTGGGAACAGAGAAATGGATATTGAAACAGTGTAGGTCTGACTTGGTAGGATATGTACAGCAAGTAGTGGACATAGAGAGAGAGAGAGAGAGAGAGAGAGAGAGAGAGAGAGAGAGAGAGAGAGAGAGAGATCAGAAGGCATAAGAAAAAGTATCTACATTTGATTATTAACCATCCGAAGAGGGTGTTAGTTTAGGGTTGAAGTTGCCTGGAGGTGTACTTTTATTGCGGTTTTGAAGGAGGATAGAGATGCCCTTTCTTCTCGACCACTTGTTGGGGTGAACTTATTTCAAGGCTGTAACCAGATTGTGCGTCAGGCTGGCGAAGCTTCCTCACTCTCCTGTATGTGCAAAAGGTCTCGATTTTTTCCCAACTTTACTCTAGCTGTGGCTTGGAAACGGGCCGACTTTGCTGCGGAGAAGAAACTGCTCCATTCGTGTCCCAAAGGTGAAGTTCGGTCTTCTTTTCCCGGCGACGGTGGAGGTCACTCCACTCAACGGCAAGACCTGCATGTTTTAAGACCAAACACAAGCAGCGGATTTTGTGAAGAAAAATGTTGAAATGGGAGATACACCAGACTTGACCTGAGAGGCATGCTTGCATGCTAGCTAACCGCTGCTATCGTGGCCTTGATGACTACAAATCTCAGGAGCGTAGCTTACTTTATAATTTATCAAACGTGTTTTACCTCACTCAGATAGTTTTGTTGCTGTTTACCTTCACTTAGTTTTGTCAAAATGACGACTATTTGAGTATATAGATATATTGCCTTACTTATTGTTCTACCTCACTCAGGCAGTATTGTTGTTGCTATGGTTGCTCTTTGCTCGTTTAGTCAGAATGACTACTATTTGAGTGTGTGTAAATACAAACCCCTTTTCCATATGAGTTGGGAAATTGTGTTAGAAATATAAATATAAACGGAATACAATGATTTGCAAATCTTTTTCAACCCATATTCAATTGAATGCACTACAAAGACAAGATATTTGATGTTCAAACTCATAAACTTTTTATTTTTTGCAAATAATAATTAACTTAGAATTTCATGGCTGCAACACGTGTCAAAGGAGTTAGGAAAGGGCATGTTCACCACTGTGTTACATCACCTTTTCTTTTAACAACACTCAATAAACAATTGGGAACTGATGAAACTAATTGTTGAAGCTTTGAAAGTGGAATTATTTCCCATTCTTGTTTTATGTAGAGCTTCAGTCGTTCAACAGTCCGGGGTCTCCGCTGTCGTATTTTACGCTTCATAATGCGCCACACATTTTCGATGGGAGACAGGTCTGGACTGCAGGCGAGCCAGGAAAGTACCCGCACTCTTTTTTTACAAAGCCACGCTGTTGTAACACGTGCTGAATGTGGCTTGGCATTGTCTTGCTGAAATAAGCAGGGGCGTCCATGAAAAAGACGGCGCTTAGATGACAGCATATGTTGTTCCAAAACCTGTATGTACCTTTCAGCATTAATGGTGCCTTCACAGATGTGTAAGTTACCCATGCCTTGGGCACTAATGCACCCCCATACCATCACAGATGCTGACTTTTGAACTTTGCGTCGATAACAGTCTGGATGGTTCGCTTCCCCTTTGGTCCGGATGACACGATGTCGAATATTTCCAAAAACAATTTGAAATGTGGACTCGTCAGACCACAGAACACTTTTCCACGTTGCATGAGTCCATCTTAGATGATCTCGGGCCCAGAGAAGCCGGCGGCGTTTCTGGATGTTGTTGATAAATGGCTTCCGCTTTACATAGTAGAGCTTTAACTTGCACTTGCAGATGTAGCGACCAACTGTATTTAGTGACAGTGGTTTTCTGAAGTGTTCCTGAGCCCATGTGGTGATATCCTTTAGATATTGATGTCGGTTTTTGATACAGGTCACGGTCATTCAATGTTGGTTTCCGGCCATGCCGCTTACGTGGAGTGATTTCTCCAGATTCTCTGAACCTTTTGATGATATTATGGACCGTAGATGTTGAAATCCCTAAATTTCTTGCAATTGCACTTTGAGAAACGTTGTTTTTAAACTGTTTGACTATTTGCCCACGCAGTTGTGGACAAAGGGGTGTACCTCGCCCCATCCTTTCTTGCGAAAGACTGAGCATTTTTTGGGAAGCTGTTTTTATACCCATTCATGGCACCCACCTGTTCCCAATTAGCCTGCACACCTATGGGAGGTTCCAAATAAGTGTTTGATGAGCATTCCTCAACTTTATCAGTATTTATTGCCACCTTTCCCAACTTCTTTGTCACGTGTTGCTGGCATCAAATTCTAAAGTTAATGATTATTGGCAAAAAATAATCAGTTTGAACATCAGATATGTTGTCTTTGTAGCATATTCAACTGAATATGGGTTGAAAATGATTTGCAAATCATTGTATTCTGTTTACATTTACATCTAACACAATTTCCCAACTCATATGGAAACGGGGTTTGTATGTGTCCATATATATTTCTATGGATATACAATACAGGCCAAAAGTTTGGACACACCTTCTCATTCACAACACAACTGATGGTCCCAACCCCATTGATAAGGCAAGAAATTCCACTAATCAACCGTGATAAGGCACACCTGTGAAGTGAAAACCATTTCGGGTGGCTACCTCTTGCAGCTCATCGAGAGAATGCCAAGAGTGTGCAAAGCAATAATCAGAGCAAAGGCTGGCTATTTTGAAGAAACTAGAATATAAAACATGTTTTCAGTTATTTCACCTTTTTTTGTTAAGTACTGTATATAACTCCACATGTGTTCATTCATAGTTTTGATGCCTTCAGTGGCAATCTACAATGTAAATAGTCATGAAAATAAAGAAAACGCATTGAATGAGAAGGTGTGTCCTAACTTATGGCCTGTACTGTATGAATATACATTTTTTTCTTCAAATACCATAGATATACAGTATTTTTATCTGCCTGCTTTATAACTTTGTTTGCACTTTAATATAGTTTTTTTGTTCTCTTTGTTGTTAGTAAGCTGTAACTATTCATCCTCTTATTTATGTTTTATTTGCTATTATTATGTTTTATTTTTTTTCTATTTTAATTGAACATTTACTTTAGTGCATTCTATTTGTGAACGAGACGTCAAATTTTGGGCGCGCCTACTGTGCAGTTTGTTTTTTTCACATTTGCTTAGAGCAGAAGAGGCGTGAAGGTTTGTTTTGTAAAGGGTGGATGATGCGCGTATCCTGTTTAGAAGGATGTTTCTGCAAGAGTTTAGGGATTGGGGGTTATTTGTATGTTTTTCTTTCCCTTGCATCAGTCAAATGTATTATTATTTTTAGTTCTACCAGAGACTTGTATTTTTGTGTATTGTAGATACAGTGTTGGGCAGTAGCTCGTTACATGTAGCTAAGCTACGTTGCTTAACTACATTTACCAGCAGCTTGGCAGCAGCTTCGCTACTTTTTAAATGAGTAGTCATTTTTAGACCAATGTAGCGGGTAGCTTAGCTACAAAGCTACAAGCTACAAAAGAAGAGAGAGGGAGAAGAGAGAGAGAAAAGAAAGAGAGAAATGGACTGGGACAGGATACAAAAAATAGGGGAAAAAATCAATGATGATTGGTTGGTTTAGTATGATGAGTCACGATTGGTTAAGGTTAGGGCAAAACATTACAGACAGGCCAATCAGAGGTAAGATAGGGCGGGTCATCGAACCAGGAAGACAAATAACAGAAGAGAAAAGGGAATATTCAAGCAGGCGATTTAAAAAAAATAAAAATAATAATAAGTGGAAGATGGCAGAGGGATTCTCTTCCTTGGATTGTCCTTTTAGTGATGAGGATGACTTCCGGGAACCCATACTGTGTCTACTTGGCCAAGGACAAATGTATGTGTTTGGATAAAACAACGCCCAAAACATTCAGTTTTAGTTGTTTACCTTGTAAGCCCAAATCAAAACTGCTCTCGACATGGAAGACGTGGACCACACATTAAGGTGAGTTGAGTTCAAAGTTAGCAGGGCAGCACGGTGAAAGAGGGGTTAGTGCATGTGCCTCACAATACGACGGTCCTGAGTTCAATCCCGGGCTCGGGATCTTTCTGTGTGGAGTTTGCATGTTCTCCCCGTGACTACGTGGGTTCCCTCCGGGTACTCCGGCTTCCTCCCACCTCCAAAGACATGCACCTGGGGATAGGTTGATTGGCAACACTAAATTGGCCCTAGTGTGTGAATGTGAGTGTGAATGTTGTCTGTCTATCTGTGTTGGCCCTGTGATGAGGTGGCGACTTGTCCAGGGTGTACCCCGCCTTCCACCCGAATGCAGCTGAGATAGGCTCCAGCACCTCCGCGACCCCAAAAGGGACAAGCAGTAGAAAATGGATGGATGGATGGAGTTCAAAGTTGCAATATGAAGCATTTGATCCCTTTTCGTTATGGCTGATTATAGAGGCAAACTCAATTAAACCACTTTCTCTTAGAGGCTTTATTCACTCTTCCATTCACTCATCTACCTCCTCTCATACGAAAAACTAAATTGTAAATACCTCATTCAGGATTTGGGTTCAGTTTAAGTGCTATTTTGGTCTACTGACTATTTCTTGTCTTGCACCATCATTGCTAATCATGCCTTGGTGGTCAAGTGGTCAAGTCTGGGGATCACCAACATTAAATATTTATACACTGACAACACTTGTTCTTCTTTTCAGCAACTTTGTAATACTTTTTTACTCCCGAAGCAACATTTTTTAGATATCTACAAATCCGCAGTTTCATCTGCAATACTTTCCCCAGGTTCCCAAACTTAAAAACTGACAGTTTTAGATGCGTTTTTGACACCGCTTCAGACTTTAAAAGGATCAATTACACGCATTTACATTAAAAAAATTAAAAATTATTTATGCCCTGAGTCTTTTATTTTCTTAAGTCACTTTGGGAGGGTGATTTAAGAGTGACCATATCTGAGGAGAGCTGGACGGAGATTTTAAGTAGAGTTCATAAGTCTTCTATTTCTGATAGACACAGCCTTATTCAATGCCAGCTAATACATGGTACTTAATATACCAAGGTCCAACTGATAGATAAGATATATGACGGAATATCGGCATTATGTGATCATTGTCAACAGTCTCTGGCTAACTTAATACATATGTTTTGGCTTTGCCCATCCCTGTGACTGGACTGAAATATTTAATACTTTTGTCTTTGGTAATTGCCATGAAGATTGAACCGAATCCTTTAAGTTGACTATTTGGGGTAGCCCCTTTGCCAAGTTCTCTCAGCAAATCCAAAAGGAGTTTGCTCGCATTTACTACTTTGTTGGCCTAGAAGACTCATTGTGCTAAATTTGAAGGCTGCAACGCCTCCCTGTCACACCCGCTGGATTAGCGATGTTCTTTATTTCCTTAAATTGAAGAAATGTAGGCTGACATTGAGTGGTTGTTCTGTGAAATTTCAAGAAGTATAGCGTGCTTTCCCAAAATATGTAAAATAGATTGATCTCCAACCCTGATTGAAAAGTAGATAATTGATGAGCCTTTTGTTTGCTTTTATGTATTACTGAACCGTGTTGGGGCCATTCAGAAGTGCAGGTCTCTGTAGTGTTATGTCAATATTTGACTGATGTTTTTTTAGGGGGGGGGGGGGCATTTTATATGTATTGGTTTGTATTTCTAGCAAATGTATATGTCAACATCTCTATAAACAAATGGGTTTTTTTTTTTTAAAGAAAAAGAAAGAAACAACACCGCATATATCACATATATGTTCATAGGGATGGTTACTGATTTTTTTTTTTTGTGGGGGGGGGGGCACTGACCGAAGTCCGTCAGTAGGGCCAACTACGGATATCGATTCACGTAAAATCAAATGATGCCATATTCCGATACCTTATTTGCGCTGTAGTCTATACACTACTGACATCTAATGTCTTGGAATGGCAACTGCATGCAAATTCTACTATATGATACTTGCAAATGAAACTCAGAAAGGTGAAAAAAAGACATTAAAATACTGGACAGACCATTTATCGTAATCATCTCATTTTTAAATGTTACATAAAACAATATTTTATTACAACTATACTTGTATTAACACACACATAAATGTACTGAAAATCAGTACTGTTTAGTACCGGTATTGATTCCCAGGTACCGGTAAATTGGTGCCGCATCAGTTCTAATGTGAAAGGTACTCATCCCCACATATACAGTAGGCTGGCTTAAAGATGCTCCTTGCGTTTTTTTTGGTGTTGGTGTTAGGGTGCAATAATTTATGTATTTGTCAACTCTTTAAAGCATTTGCAACTTTCTAATTTAGTTCTTCATATTCATCCCATTAACACAGACAGCCACCCTCCATAGTGTGTGACAACCGGTTGTCACAATATTTCAGAGTGTCTCTGACAAATGTATTACCTCTTTGTTACAATGAAGATTTCACATTTTTAAGCCCTACGCTTCAATTAAATGTAGGAATAATTTTGAAAGATTTTATGATGATGAGCAACTGGAGTATAAAGTGTGACAAGTTACCAACCCCATTCTCCCATACCTCATAAGAAGGGAAATGCACAGCAGCAGCTATGCCTCAAGAAACTGTACAAATAATAAATATTAATGTCAATTGTCTTTCTGATGTCTGTTTTTAGGGTGTCTTCAGGAGTTTGTGAAGCCCTTAGAGACACTTGTGATTAAGGGCTATAAAAATAAATGTTGATTGATTGATTGATTAAACTGGAAAGTACTGTACAATCATGGCAGCATTTGGATTCACTTTTCTGGGTCATGTTATATATCTGTGTTCCAGTGCCTCCTGCTGGCGTTGTTTCTCCCCTGTGTCGTTTCTGTTTTCTTCCAGTTGCCATGGTTTGGAGGGGAAGGCGGGAGTGATGAGTACACCTGTTTTCAGTCACCCTCTGCCTAGTCTGATCTCACGCACCTATTGGTGCATGAATTTTCTATGTTGTTCCTTCACATTACCCCGCGCTAACTCAGCTCACTTTCAGTCTTGTTGCTTGTTGAATTTCTTGTTATGACTTCTCTATCCTGTAAGTTTTGTATTTTGAGTGCTCAGTCTTCCTGTTTTCCTCTTGTGGTCCACTTTTGTTTGTTACTTGTTTTATTTGTACTTTTCTGTGTCACCAGCTGTGTCTGCGCCAGCGGCATTGTCTTTTGTCCCCCATAAAACCCCAGCTGAGCATAGTTTGCTGGCGTTTATGATCTTGGCCCATCCGGCCTAGATCATCATCGTTTTGTTACGTTTACAGGAAGGAGGAGTAACAGCACAGACACAAGGGGGCAGTCAAGCTCTATGATTTATTATATATATACACAATGTATATAATAAACTAAGGAATACTATTAATTAAACAGGGGAAATGTAGTGTGACTAGATCCAAGGTGTGTGTGTGTGTGTGTGTGTGTGTGTGTGTGTGTGTGTGTGTGTGTGTGTGTGTGTGTGTGTGTGTGTGTGTGTGTGTGTGTGTGTGTGTGTGTGAGAGACTATGTGTAAATTAACTGTTGTGTGGTACCGTAATGTTGAGAGGAGTGACCAGGCAAGAAGGCAGTCCGTGAGCAAGCAAGCTGTCTGGGGCTGAGGCGAAGCAGCGAGCTCCGTGTTCAAGCAGGGGGGTCGAGGATCGGGGAGGGCAGTCCAAAGTCCAGAGAGAGAGTCGAGAGTCGAGGCACACTGCTCGATGATGGAGGACACGGGAAGCACTGCAGGAAACACTAAAGGGCATGAGACGCGGGATCAAGGAAGTCACAGGGAGAGATCAAGAATGCGGAAGGAAGCCAGAGACGGGATGCTTACTACGTAACATAGGATTACGTTCCGGCGTGGGATAGCAGGTTGTGCAGGCTTTTGAAGGCGGGTCTGATCATCAGCTCCAGGTGTGCAGATTGCTGGCAATTGATTGCAGCTGCTCGCTGCCGCCGGTCTGGCGCGCGCTGTGCCGTGACACTTTTGTTATTATTCGCTTTTTGGTGAAATCCAATTGACTCTTTTGTATATTCGCCTCTCTAGTATTTTTGGGATTCTTCAATGGAGTAAAAGCATAACAGGTTATTGTCTAGGGATGTTCTCATTCATCCAGGTAATTAGATTCTCAGGACATGTAAATGATTGCAACCGGACTGTTAAGTTTGTTCAAAAAGATGTTTCTCCTCTCATACGAGCAAGCTACATCGGTTAGTTTTACATTGTTCGCCTTATGATCTTCAGTTGGTTAGAATTAATAATTACTATTTTTAAATGTGTTTGACAGATGGCATGGCACCTTCACTTAGTATCTTCTCAGCTGTGTCTGTCTGGAGACAAAACATAACTTACTTATCTTTCCTTCAGCCTTTCCCTGAAAACTGCAATTTAGCCGTGGCGGCACAGGGGAGATAAGTGGCAGTGAGTAAATTTGGGCCTGAGCTCGCGGTTCCCCTCTAGTGGTTTCCTTAAATGACAAGCCCTGAAGGCTAAAGGAGTGTTCATTAATCCTCAAATGGAAACGGGGGAAACATGGCGGTCCAGGACCAAGTGCGTTAACTACGCTTCATATGCTGTCTCTCGGTCTACTTCTGGTAAATGGAATGAAAGCTGTCATTTCTGTTCGGATTCGCATAAAAAATATAACAATTTGTGACAGAGTATTTTACCACATACGCTTTAGGACGGAGGGCAACATCATCACTTCCTTTCTTGAAGGCAGTTTGTTGAGAAATAACCGGACGTTTAGTGGCAAAGGGTTAAACACCTTGTCATCAGCCTGACCTATCCCACACTATTCACACACACACACACACACACACACACTCACACACACACACACACACACACACACAAACACACACACACACAGCAATCTATCTATGTGCTAATAATTGGTGGACCACATAGTACATCACCCAGCTGGCTGTCTCTCATGACTCAACTGCAAGCTCTTCTCGACTGCAGTCTGAGAATGGATATTACACTACGCAATATGTCCATTACGGTATATTGTACAGTAATTTGGCAGTTTCGCTTCAATTGATTTACCTTGTCATGCGTGGGGTGCCAATATAAAAATTCTGTTACACTTTTGCAGCTAATATATTTTGAGTATGTAGCTCACTTTTGTCACATTTAGCTAATTAGCTTCACATTTAAGGTAGAAAATTAAATGATGAATCTAAATGTTAAACATAACTCTACATTTTTAATGTAAATATTAAACATTGAATACAAATGTTTAATATAAGTATTAATTGCTCAAACTAAATCCACATGTTGAATAAAAATGTTAAACAAATGTTTTATATAAGTTTAAACGTTAAATATAATTGTTCAATTTCAATATAAATGTTAAATCTAAATATGAATGTTGAATCTAAATGTTTTTTTTTTTTAATTTAAATGTTAAATCTAAATGGTAAATATAAATGTTGAATCTACGTAAATATAAAGGTTGAATCTACATGTTATGTTTAATGTAAATGTAAATATTAAATCCAAATAGTAATGTTAAATTTGAATACCAATTGTAGAATCTTAATCTAAATGTCGATTCGAAATATAAATGCTAAGTCCAAATGTTAAATCTAAATGTATATTTTAAATCCAAATGTATATGTTAAATCTAAATGTTAAGTAAATATTTGTAATATGAATCCAAATGTTGAATATAAATGTTAAATCTAAATGTTAAGATACATGTTTAATTTAAATCTAGATGTTATTTTTTAAATATTAATGTGGGACTTTGGGGCACATGCTTTTTTTTTTTGCCATACCAGAATATGATGTATGTATGTAGTACTTGGCTTCACTGTAACCACGGTGGGAAACTAGGAAGGACCGTTGTGTTGTTTCCTTTTAAGCTTAAAATGTTACGTAGAGGCATATATAGACAAATTATACTATGGTGGAGAGTGGTGTGGCACAAATTATTTTCTTCTTCCAAAGGGGGCGTAACAGAAAATATCTGAGAAGCGCTGGATTAGAGTAATATGAATAAATGAGAAACAAATTGTTCACTAATTTATTTTATGTACAGAATAACAAAAGTAAAAACATATTATTTGTTGGTTTTTTTAACCCATAATGATTTAGTTGAATGTTTACCTTGTATGTGTCAAGACTTGGTCCTTGGGGTTTGTTTTTCCGGAAGGCAACGGAAAATTGGCGTGGGCAAGACGTGAGTGTGAGTACATGTTTAATATTTAAACTCAAAAGGCTCAAAAAGGTATAAACAAAAAGCGCTCACAGCGGAGGTAAAACAACTTGGCTATGAAAACAAAAGGCGCGCACAAAGGCGGAAAACTATGAACAAGAAACAAAAACTTACTTGGCATGGAACTGTGAACATGACATGAAGAAGCGTGATCATAAAGTGTGCAGAGCATAAATGTGATGTCGGCAGGCTGACCAACAGAAAATGAAAAGCTTGAATAACACAGACATGATTAACAACAGGTGCGTGGTTCAAAACGTGAAACAGGTGCGTGACATGACAGGTGAAAACTAATGGGTTGCTATGGAAACAAAACAAGAGAGTGAACAACCAGGAACTAAGAAAGTGTCCAAAAAACAAACAGCACATGGCCAAACAAAAACATGATCAACACAGACATGACAGTATGCCCTGGCTGAGGATAGAATAATCGTCCTCTGCGACAAAAAGCATTAAGCATTTTACCAGTGTAATATGTATTGTTATGCTTAGCGGTGACAGCTGGGGTATTATTCCCTCAAAGTTTTATTTCAACAACATTCAAGTGGAGCTCCTGTTAAGATTTTTTGCTACCGATTCATACTGCCATTTGGATGCCAACTTTTTTCTCCACCTGCATCCAACTGCCCATCGGCGCATCCGAATGCTGATTGGTCAGCTGCTGTGCTCTGTCCGAACATTATGTTGGATGGTAAAAAGTTCAAAAACAGGCTTTTTGAAAAAATGCAGAAAGGCATGTCCCACCTGTACCATCTCAAATGACATCCCTGCATACACAGGTACTATAGGGGTCCAGATGTGTGTTTTTACATTTTTCTTCCAGAGCAATTTCGGTCATTAGACAGTATAACATTATTCTTTCTGATTTATTGTAAGTATAAAAATGTTGCCCTTTTATCTTGGAAGTCTCGGCCCAAGAACAGTCTATTAAAACATTTTGTATTTGGACATATTAGTTGGCGAAGCAAATCCTACTAAAAAGTAATGTTTGAGGAGGCCGGGCAACATTGGAACTTATAAACTTTTAAGAACATAAGTAATGGCCACAAAGCATGTGTCCCAAGTTCAAGCACTCCTTTTACCATAGTTCAATGTTTTCTCAAAACAATAAACAATTATATTGTGGCATGCTTATTGTATGTATTGTTTTTGTAGCAACGTTGCAAATCTACATACATTCTAGACGTTATTTTTTTTTTAGGACATGCGGTTGAGCCATCTGCACTCCTTTCCACATTCCTTATCCCGAGAACACTGCTCAACCTTGTGACAGCTACGATAAACTCCCCCTTGAAGCCAAGGGCAGAACATTTATCCGTCCTCAAATCGACCACTATTCTCAAGGAATCTATTTTCAGCCAACAGAATTCTCCTCAGCCCGGCTTATGTCTGCAGCAGCACATGCCGGTTCAATTTCATGACTTTTAGCAATGTCACAAAATACTCCAAAAAGCTCTTGCTTCCACATGATCAACTGCAGCCACCAATCCTCTCACTGTGGTTTAGGCAAGCGATGTTCCGGGTGCATGCATGGCAAATATTCATCGCTTGAGACAAGAGAATGACAAGTGAAGTGAACTACATTTATAAAGCGCTTTTCTCTAGTAACTCAAAGCGCTTTTCATTGTGAAACCCAACATCTAAGTTACATTTTTAAACCAATGTGTGTAGCACTGGGAGCAGGTGGGTAGAGTGTCTTGCCCAAGGACACAACGGCAGGGACGAGGATGGCAGAAGCGGGGATCGAACCTGGAACCCTCAAGTTGCTGGCACGGCCACTCTACCAACCGAGCTATGCCGCCCCAAGGAACATACAATTTCCTGTGTTGTCTCTTTGAGTAGGGCAGCACGGTGAAACAGGGGTTAGTGCATGTGCCTCACAATACGAAGGTCCTGGGTTTGATTCCCAGGCTTGGGGTCTTTCTGTGTGGAGGTAGCATGTTTTCACCGTGACTGCGTGGGTTCCCTCCGGGTACTCTGGCTTCCTCCCGCCTCCAAAGACATGCACCTGGGGATAGGTTGATTGGCAACACTAAATTGGCCCTAGTGTGTGAATGTGAATGTTGTCTGTCTATCTGTGTAGGCCCTGCGATGAGGTGGCGACTTGTCCAGGGTGTACACCGGCTTCTGCCCGAATGCAGCTGAGCACCCCCGCCACCCCGAAAGGGACAAGCGGTAGAAAAATGGATGGATGTCTCTTTGAGTATTCATGCAAAGTATTACAATGTGATTGTCGATTCTGTCAAAGGCTGCACTAAGCTTTAACAGGACTAGTACCGAAACAAGACCTTTGTCTAAAGCAGTGGTTCTTAACCTGGGTTCGATCAAACCCTAGGGGTTCGGTGAGTCGGGCTCAGGGGGTCGGCGAAGGTCAAAACACACCCGACTCATCGTGTAAATAAAAACTTCTCCCTATCGGTGTATTACAGATACGACAACAGCAGAAGTCAGACTGATTTGCAGGTGTGTAATTTGTTGTGAGTTTATGCACTGTGTTGGTTTTGTTCTTTGATGTTCATGCACGGTTCATTTTGTGCACCAGTAAAAAAACATGGTAACACTTTAGTATGGGGAACATATTCACCATTAATTAGTTTCTTATTAACATGCAAATTAGTAACATATTGGCTCTTAACTAATTATTATTAAGTACTTATTAATGCCTTATTCGGCATGGCCTTATTATAACCCTAACCCTTTAACCCTGGCCCTGACCCTCTAACCCTAACCCTAACCAAATAACTCTAAATTAAGTCTTTGTTACTTAGAATATGTTCCCCTGGTGTCCAAAAAACTGTAAATTAAGTCTTTGTTACTTAGAATATGTTCCCCATACTAAAGTGTTACCAAAAACATACAACTTTGTCTTGAATTTGAAAAAAAACCCAACATTTTATTTTTCACTATGAAACTGGTGGGGTTCGGTACCTCCAACAAGGTTAAGAACCACTGGTCTAAAGTCACTGTAATGTTTTATTTTGGACAGAATTGTTTACTAATGGGGATGTTTCGACTAGGTTTCTATGCAGCCAATTCCGATACCTTTGATCCATGAGTGAGATTAGTCGTTCCCCATACCAATCACTGTATATGTTTCAAAATATATATGTTGGCTGCTATTGACAAATTAACAATATCAACACAGTGTGCTTTCTCTGGCCGCTCCCGCTCTGTTCTCTCTCTCGCTGCACAGTTGTCATGACAGCCAAGAAAGGTGAGAAGGCTTGATCACACCTATCACCACACCCTACTTATGGTGATTGCAAACACCTGTCCTTTGCTAGTTCTTTCCTTCATGTTCCTCCATGAGTTTAGACCACGCCATATGTTTCATTAGGCTCTTTTCCGCTAGATTTAGTTCTTAAGGAACTATATTGAGTTCCTGCCAGCAAGGTGGGACTTATAAAGGTTCCGGGAATTTTGGAGGAGGTCGGCTGAGCTGTCGACCACTGATTGGTTGAAAACTTTGTTTTCGAACACGACAGCCGCCATTACAGTATGCAACGACAACTTGTTCATCTTATTTATTGTATATTTTTATTACAACATACCGTATTTTCCGGACTATAAGGCACACTTAAAATCATTTAAAACTCGCCGATGCGCCTAATAGCCCGATGCGCTTAATGTATGGAATAATTCTGGTTTTGCTCACCGACCTTGAAGCAATTTTATTTGGTACATGGTGAAATGATAAGTGTGACCAGTAGATGGCAGTCACACATAAGATATACGTGGTGAAAGGTATGATGGCAATATCACTCAAGTAAACAACACCAACATTTTATATGTTCCATTGGAAAATATAGAATATTTCAACCAGAGCTCAAAAATGTATCAAAATGTTTTAGTACGACTTTGGTAAGCTATGAAGCCGCTCCGCTTGGTGTATTGTCGGCCCATTAAACATATGAGTATTATTATGGTGTGTGTATGAGGTAAGATATATTATCTGACGTTTGTTTCGCAATATTATGCAAAAGCAACTTTTCTTACCTTCTATTACCTGCTGATCTGTATTTGGGATCTGTATACATCCTGAAAAATTGCGTGCGTCCGCCTTTGACGACGTAATTGATAGGCTTCTTCTTTTTCTCTATCTTCTTGTTATGTGACATTCATCCTCCGCTGTTGCCATTTCTAATATAAAGTAGTGTAAAGTTATTACTTATATCTGTCAGTAAACTCGCCATGAAAGGGGTAAAACATACTGGTGTAGTGAGTTTTTTTAAGTTATTCACCCAAGGAACTTTAGTTCTTAGAGTTCCGGTTAGACGGTTTTTCATGGGACACATTTCCAGCCTTGTTGATTGATTGATTGATTGATTGAGACTTTTATTAGTAGATTGCACAGTACAGTACATATTCCGTACAATTGACCACTAAATGGTAACACCCGAATAAGTTTTTCAATTTGTTTAATGGATGAGGAGATGCTGCTCCGTTATTGATTTAAGTAAAGTCTGAATGTCATTAAAACAGTTAGCTCCGTCTTTTGACACTTCTTCCACTCTCGTCCTTGCACACTACACCGCTACAATAAAGATGCCGGGGAGAAGACGCTGCCGAAGGTGAGCCACATAAATAAGACCGCCCACAAAACGGTGCATCAAGAAGCGACTGTCAGAAAGCGACTGATGTGATCAAGTTTTGTTTTAGTCATGTTCGGTTTTGTTTTTGGACTTTTTGTGCACTTTTGTTTGTTTTGTCATCATAGCAACCATTAGTTTTCACCTGTCACGTCACGCACCTGTTTCACGTTTTGAGTCACGCACCTGTTTTCACTAATCATGTCTGTAGTATTTAAGTTCATTGTTTTCAGTTTGTCTTGCTGGCGACATCCCGGATTCATACCCCTGTCACACTCTGTTTACCTCTGCGCACTTCATAGTCCATGCCAAGTAAGTTTTTGTTTATTAATGCCACAGTTAGTATTTTTGTTTCATTGTTCACAGTTTCTGCCTATGTGCAAGTTTTGTTTTCATTAGCCAAGTTTTGTACCTCCGCCATTGTGCACGCTTTTTGTTTGTTCTTTTTTGATATATTAAATAAAATATGTACTGAGCATACCTGCTACTCGTTTGCTCCCAGTGTGTAACATGTTTTTGTTTTTTTTGTCCTGTCCAGCTACTCAGGCAAATCATATTGTTGATGTATTGTTGGGATCTGAGCCGAGGATGTTGTTGTGGCTTGTGCAGCCCTTTGAGACACTCGTGATTTAGGGCTATATAACTAATGTTGATTGATTGAGATGTGTAACATGTTTAGCCTCGTCCTCCAGTGATAATGTTACATGACATACAAAGAAAAGCAGTTTATTGGCCGCAATGGTAGTGATTATTTTTATTATTATTGTTAGCTTAGGGGAGTGGCTCCACTCTTGGTGTTTATTGGTTTATCTGTGTTTATTACATTATTCAACAATGGCAATCACATACTTTTTCGGGAAATACATTGCTACTTAGACTCTACATTGTCATTAAACACCAATTTTATAATAAGACAAAAAATATGTGTTTTAGGGGTATGACATTTTAAAAAAAATGCAGTTCCTTGACCACAAGCAGGGCATCACAATACAATCTAAGAGGCAGGAACAGTTTTTGTGTTGTGCATTTCCTCGTTAATCTTCAATTAAAATTAAAATAGTGGTCACGAGGTGATGCAGACATGCACACCGCCTTGGTAAAATACACAATCCGAAAGTGTTTAAATTAGCATCATGGTTTGCTTTTTATAGTCCTGTGGTCCACTGTTGAAATAAACAACGTAAATTTTAAAAAAAAGTCAAAACTAGCAAAAAAAATACATTATGTAAAGTGAAATAACTGAAGTAAAAGCACAGCCGTGTCTTTAAATGTGTGTATAGCTGGTCTGTACTCAGTTGTTTTCACTTTTGGCTCCCATTAGTCGTTTATTCTGGCAACAACATAAAAAAAATGTTAGCCTCACAGCTTGGGCAAGGCTCCAGCGTCACAAAGACGACACGCTGCAGACTGACGTGCATATTAATAAAAAGAACAACCAAATTAAAGGTACATTGCAAAATCATACAAAAACGTTAGCCCCTCACAGCTTGCAAGGGGCTACAGCGTCTGGAGAACAAACATATAACAAGACACTAAATACGCTGGTTTATTATGAACAATTTTTCCTCCAAGTAAAATTGTCAATGCGACAGACTTCCTCTGCCTCTCCTGACCACACATCACTGCTACAAACTATTCAACAACAATACCATTAACCATGTTTTATTCTGTTATTTCCCTATTGGAAAATAGCCACATGGCAACATGCCGAATTCAGGACATGAACAGACAATCACTAATTGCTGAGATGTCAAAGCGTATGTTTAAGTAATCTCTCTTCTTCTATTTCTTACAAATATATGTTCTTACTTGTAGTGATGTGCAGGCCATGAACGAATTGTTCACATCTCCAAAGACTTTTACTGAATCAACTCGATCAGGGATTCCCCCCTGCCACGTTAGCCAATTAAGAAAATAAACCATGTAACATGTTATTAATTATGCTCCTGTAAGTATAACTGTGTTTTCATTCATGTATTAAGCCCATAGAAACAGCAACAAATATGTTTCTTGCCTCAAATAAACTCCACTTTCTACTTCTTGCCCGAGCTCAATCACTCGCTGTGAACTACGAAGTGAATGATGGGTCTGGGCGGCCCGATGGGGTTCCTGTCGCTGGCCGTCCTGGCTGCGTTGGCCCTGGGGTCCCTTGTTCCCTGGGCACCACATTTGCTGTTTTGAGTTGGGCTCTCTGGGTGGCTGGAGCCGTACATGTAATTGTCTCCATACTGGAGACAAATATAATGTACATACAAATACACATATATACTCACATACACACAATTATTCATACATATATACATACATACATGCACACATAGGTACCTACGCTCCCACATACATACTCAAATACGGTGCATACCTACACACTCAGTTTGTACATCCACACACATATTCAATGTACAAACATACATATATAAATACATTTACATACATACAGTCACGCATATAATCATGTTTCATCAAACATATATTAACGTTGTTCTCCTCGGGGAAACTGGGTAACACACGGCACACTGACAAAGCTTAACCTATTGTTACTATAACAATCTACAAGGTTAATATAGCTCTTTTTTCCCCTCCATTTATATGCTTTCTTTTGCGTTTCAAGTTATCATTACATATATGTGTTTTTGCATTTGAAATTGATAATAGAGGTAATTATTGCTATTGGTATTTGTATTGCTCCATTTGTAGTGTAATAATGTTCATTGTCATTTCTGTATTATTAAGTTACTTCACTAACTGCTTCTCTGCTTTCATTTTTACTGTCGTACTTGTTGTGTTTGCTGATGTTGTTCTATTGTTGTTGTCCCTCTGTCTTATCCCTCGCTTGTCCCCGCAATTTCCCCCTCTGTCTTCCTTTTTTTGTCTTTCTATCCCCTCCTGCTCCGGCCCAGCTGCGCCAAATAATAATATAAATCCATTTAATAAAGTCAAATACAAATAAGGCAAGAAGAGAAGTATGCCACACTTTTCTTTTGTAAAGTAAATCTGTACAGCAAATATGATTTGTCTGAGTAGCTGGACAGGACAAAAAAATAAATAAAAAAATAACACCACAGTATCACAAGTACAAGACACAATTAAGTGCCACAAAGCACACTAAACAACAACTTTAGTGTTGAAGCTCAAATACTTTTCAAAAAGCCATGCTGCTGGTTACTATGCAGCTAAGTCTTTATCTTTAGCACAATGAACAGTGCAATAGATGCTGTGATTATCTGTGGCCTAAGTTGGGGCTAGAAGTCTTTCAAATCAGTGTCCTTTTCTTGCGAGTTGGTAGGTCTGCTAGCATTAGCATCCCTAGCTCCCTCATTCCCCACTTGTGTGTGTCCATGCCGTCACAGGTCGATGCTCAGATTAGTCGTGCTACCGCTACCTTATTGCTGCTTTCCAAACTTTACCAATGGCCATACTTCTATCCAACTGACCATTCTTGCCACGTTGCTCTGCTGTGGTAAGTTGGAAACGAGAACGTAACTCGTTTTACGTCATCACAGAAATCTCGCAAGATTAGAGCGACCATATTTTGTAGTAGGGCTCCAATCAACTGATTTATGACTTTCCAATCGGAAATCGACCAATCCATACTAGCTATTAGGGTTGTACGGTATAACGGTATTAGTATAGTGCCGCGATACTAATGAATCATTTTCGGTACTATATCGCCTATGAAACGTACCGGTCCCGCACCCCCCCGCGCCCGCATCGTCGTCACGTCGAGTACTTACAAACAGACACACTGTGTAGACAGAAAAGAGAGAACAGACGCATTGTGGCTTAAAAACTAACGATAAAGGTGAAGTAACACTGATACGCCCTCAGGAAGAGGTGCTCTAAGACCAGAGGTGGGTAGAGTAGCCAGAAATTGTACTCAAGTAAGAGTACTGTTACTTTAGAGATTTATTACTCAAGTAAAAGTAAGGAGTAGTCACCCAAATATTTACTTGAGTAAAAGTAAAAAGTATGTTGTGAAAAAACTACTCAAGTACTGAGTAACTGATAAGTAACCTGTTCGTTTAATGATGACGGCAACGAATAATGCACAAAAACATAAAAATAGCAATGAGCAAATTCAGAGCCAGGAATATCTCTTAAGCAACTAAAACAATAATATATATTAAATAATAATACATTAACTTAAAAAAAATTAAGGCAAATTGAGCCACAATAACTTAACAGGACCATGGCTCAGTAGGCAGAGATTACAAAGAAAAATAACAAAGCCTTTACGCAAACCATAAACAGATAGGTGTTAGTGATGGGATCGGCAGTTCTTTTGACTGTACTGAATCACTAGAATCAGTTCCTTAAATTGAGTCCATCTATCCATCCATCTTCTTCCGCTTATCCGAGGTCGGGTCGCGGGGGCACCAGCCTAAGCAGGAAAGCCCAGACTTCCCTCTCCCCAGCCACTTCGTCCAGCTCCTCCCGGGGGATTCCGAGGCGTTCCCAGGCCAGCCGGGAGACATAGTCTTCCCAACGTGTCCTGGGTCTTCCCCGTGGCCTCCTACCGGTCGGACGTGCCCTAAACACCTCCCGAGGGAGGCGATCGGGTGGCATCCTGACCAGATGCCCGAACCACCTCATCTGGCTCCTCTCGATGTGGAGGAGCAGCGGCTTTACTCTGAGCTCCCCCCGGATGACAGAGCTTCTCACCCTATCTCTAAGGGAGAGCCCCGCCACCCGGCGGAGGAAACTCATTTCGGGCGCTTGTACCCGTGATCTTGTCCTTTCGGTCATAACCCAAAGCTCATGACCATAGGTGAGGATGGGAACGTAGATCGACCGGTAAATTGAGAGCTTTGCCCTCCGGCTCAGCTCCTTCTTCACCACAACGGATCGATACAGCGTCCGCATTACTGAAGATGCCGCACCGATACGCCTGTCGATCTCACGATCCACTCTTCCCTCACTCGTGAACAAGACTCTGAGGTACTTGAACTCCTCCACTTGGGGCAGGGTCTCCTCCCCAACCCGAAGATGGAACCATGGACTCGGACTTGGAGGTGCTGATTCTCATCCCAGTCGCTTCACACTCGGCTGCGAACCGATCCAGCGAGAGCTGAAGATCCTGGCCAGATGAAGCCATCAGGACCACATCATCTGCAAAAAGCAGAGACCTAATCCTGCAGCCACCAAACCGGATCCCCTCAACGCCTTGACTGCGCCTAGAAATTCTGTCCATAAAAGTTATGAACAGAATCGGTAACAAAGGGCAGCCTTGGCGGAGTCCAACCCTCACTGGAAACGTGTCCGACTTACTGCCGGCAATGCGGACCAAGCTCTGACACTGATCATACAGGGAGCGGACCGCCAAAATCAGACAGTCCGATACCCCATACTCTCTGAGCACTCCCCACAGGACTTCCCGAGGAACACGGTCGAATGCCTTCTCCAAGTCCACAAAGTACATGTAGACTGGTTGGGCAAACTCCCATGCACCCTCAAGGACCCTGCCGAGAGTATAGAGCTGGTCCACAGTTCCACGACCAGGACGAAAACCGCACTGTTCCTCCTGAATCCGAGGTTCGACTATCCAGCGTAGCCTCCTCTCCAGTATACCTGAATAGACCTTACCGGTAAGGCTGAGGAGTGTGATCCCACGATAGTTAGAACACACCCTCCGGTTCCCCTTCTTAAAGAGAGGAACCACCACCCCGGTCTGCCAATCCAGAGGTACCGCCCCCGATGTCCACGCGATGCTGCAGAGTCTTGTCAACCAAGACAGCCCCACAGCATCCAGAGCCTTAAGGAACTCCGGGCGGATCTCATCCACCCCCGGGGCCTTGCCACCGAGGAGCTTTTTAACTACCTCAGTAACCTCAGCCCCAGAAATAGAAGAGCCCACCACAGATTCCCCAGGCACTGCTTCTTCATAGGAAGACGTGTTGGTGGGATTGAGGAGGTCTTCGAAGTATTCCCTCCACCGATCCACAACATCCGCAGTCGAGGTCAGCAGAACACCATCCTCACCATACACGGTGTTGATAGTGCACTGCTTCCCCTTCCTGAGGCGGCGGATGGTGGTCCAGAATCGCTTCGAAGCCGTCCGGAAGTCGTTTTCCATGGCTTCCCCGAACTCCTCCCATGTCCGAGTTTTTGCCTCCGCAACTGCTGAAGCCGCACACCGCTTGGCCTGTCGGTACCCGTCCGCTGCCTCAGGAGTCCTATGAGCCAAAAGAACCCGATAGGACTCCTTCTTCAGCTTGACGGCATCCCTCACCGCCGGTGTCCACCAACGGGTTCTAGGATTACCGCCACGACAGGCACCAACCACCTTGCGGCCACAGCTCCAATCAGCTGCCTCGAC
Source organism: Nerophis lumbriciformis (assembly GCF_033978685.3). Classification (NCBI taxonomy): domain Eukaryota; kingdom Metazoa; phylum Chordata; class Actinopteri; order Syngnathiformes; family Syngnathidae; genus Nerophis; species Nerophis lumbriciformis. The sequence continues at coordinate 21,354,092 of NC_084555.2, read as the reverse complement.
AATAGAGGCGCGGAACATGGTCCACTCGGACTCAATGTCCAGCACCTCCCTCGTGACATGTTCAAAGTTCTTCCGGAGGTGGGAATTGAAACTTTCTCTGACAGGAGACTCTGCCAGACGTTCCCAGCAAACCCTCACAATGCGTTTGGGCCTGCCAGGTCTGTCCGGCATCCTCCCCCACCATCGCAGCCAACTCACCACCAGGTGGTGATCGGTTGAAAGCTCCGCCCCTCTCTTCACCCGAGTGTCCAAAACATGAGGCCGCAAATCCGATGACACAACTACAAAGTCGATCATGGAACTGCGGCCTAGGGTGTCCTGGTGCCAAGTGCACATATGGACACCCTTATGTTCGAACATGGTGTTCATTATGGACAATCTGTGACGGGCACAAAAGTCCAATAACAACACCACTCGGGTTCAGATCCGGGCGGCCATTCTTCCCAATCACGCTGTCACTGAGGACATCTATTAAACAAGACAAAAGGCAAGGAATCAAACAGAGACAGAATTCAATTTGGACTCAATATTGAGGAGAGACATGGCCACTGCACTCTCTGTACAGTCCTGCACCACGCTCTGACGAAGAAGGTTTTCGTCTCCTCTTTATTACAATATTCAATGTTCACGCACCAACACATGTCTCAGCAGGAATGGGGAGTATGTTAAACAGTAATTGTTTTCGGTCGCTTTGAAGACCAAGAAGTGGGATTTCTCGGGCTTGGGCTCTTCCTGGATCCAGCTGGGGCAGGTGTTGGAGGACAATGGATAACCCCTCCCGTCTCCTGACCACAGTGACTTCAAGAGGGCAGCGGGTCGTAAACAGCGTTGACCTCGGTTATCAAATAGTTGGAAGAGAGTTTGTGAAATACTTCAGAGAGAGTTCTTTTAACACTTCAAAGAGAGTTCCTCTGGAAGTTGAGCAGATCCTGCCATCTGTCCGTGTTGAAATCACAGTGGCGTTTCACGAGCCTTCTTCCTCTTGTTAGGCCTCGAAAGACAGCATTCATAATACAACGTTTCTTTTGTGATAACTTACAAACAATTATTCCAACAATTCCCTCCTGTTTATCGCAAAAACGTTCCCATAATCTCCTTATCCCTAATAACTTCTTCTTGCAATTTTCAGTTAATGGTTAATTTCCTTACGACAAAGTTATGTTTACACTCAGAAGTGAACATACATTTTTCCTCATATTTATGACATTTCTGGAAATAAATCAGGAACACCATCCTGGTAGGTATCCTCGTCTTCAGATTCATCTTCCTTGTCGTCCACCAGGAAGTACATCTGAACAGTTTTATCATCTGCTGGGCTAATCGCTATGGTAATCAGACGGTTAAACAGAGAACAGACAGGGAATACAACAACATCCACACAACGTCAGTATTGCTGGACACGGCCATAGATACTAGATACCAAAGACTTGTATTTGCCAAAACCGTCCATCCACCCATCCCACATAGATGTATCTATGCCTGAATGCTCTTTCAGTTTACCGTTAAGGGTGTGCAGGCCTACCAGTGCTTTGGTCAGGCTACTTTCTGCATCAGTGCAGTTTGGTACGAACATGCAACACTGTTCACCAAATATTGCGCACACGCCCCCTTTTTTGCGTCATACAGTTTTGAAAAGCCATAAAGAAGGTGGCGGTGGCGAGTTGATTAGCTACGGCTTCAAGTCTTGGCCTGTGTCCAATTTCCCAATCTCTGTACGTTGTAGTGGACGTAGTTTATTCTGTCAACATTCTTGTTAATCGTACACCACCAGTAGACGTATGATTGAAATTCAGCTGCAACTTGATTTACCAATTTATAGTCGTCAGATATACTTCTTTGGACACCCATCAATATAAGTTGGATCTACAACACTTTGCCAGTTTACATAATGTCTAGTTATTTTCCAATGTTCAGATATCAAACTGTAAGGCGTGTTAACAATTCTTGTACAAATATTGATACATTTACTATGTGTATGCAGTTATCTGATGATACGTTTCCTAACTGTTGTACAGAGCCTTGCATGTTAATGCAGGTATAATTAGCTTTTTTCACATATTTATCAAATATTGGTTTCTGTTTTGTCTCTTTAGCTACAGGGTCAATTTTGTTTTGCTCATTACTTCAATTCAACTTTTTTTTTTTGACTCATCTTGAGTAATTGTCTGGGCTTATACATACAACACAATCAGTTTTTGTAGCCTTTTCCACTTGCTCCGCCATAAGGAACAAATTAATTACCAAAACAGGAACCAATTATTATCACATTTTGACACACCATCAAATGGTATATTTACAACTGTGACAGTGGAATTTGTAGTGTGCTAGATAACATGTCCCTTTGATAACACAAATACAATCCCAAATACCTTTTTTTTCCCATTATATGACCTTTTTAAATACAATCCCAAATACTTTTTCTCTTTATATGACCTTTTTACTATGTGCTAAGTGTACTCAGCTTGGTCTTTCCACTATCTTTCAAATGGTGTTAGTCCTGTTGTACTTGTAATGTTAATGTACATTTTTACTAAATATTTGCATAATGCTTTTGCTACTGTCAGCACATCTGCTTTTCCTTTAGGAAATATTTCTACCTACTTTGAAAATGCATCTACTATGACCAGACAATAATGTTTTCCTTCACTCTTATTTAGTTAATTGCCTAGATGTTTTATACAAAAATTTTTTTATAAGAATTAAACTATAGGAAGTATAGTACTTCTGTATAAGGGTATTCATATCCCTCCTGTTGAGCCATGAGTTCAATCATGGCTCAAAACTGCTACCCACTCATAGAGATTTTTTGGTAAGATTAGTTTATTGTCTGGACATACATAGATGTCTTCTTTGATCAACGTGACTCCGTTTTTTAAATCCATTTATCTTTTTCTTTTGGAGTACTTTGTTGTTGCATATCTTTTAGTATATCATTATTCATGTCACTAGTTTGTCGTTTGAAATTTGTATTTCCTTTTCTGTTGCTTGTTTTGCTGTTTTGTCAGCAAACACATTTCCTATTGATACTGTGTCTGTTCCTTTGGTGTGTGTCGCACATTTGCATATTGCTATTTTAGCTGGTAGCTGTACTGCTTCTACTAATTATTTTAATAGTTCTCCATGTGTTACAGGTTTTCCTGTTGACTTTATCATTTCTATATTTTGGCTATCTTTATATATATTGTGACCTTTTGATCTTTCATTACTTTACATGCTTCTATTAGTGCTTCTAGTTCTGCCGCTTGCATTGAGCAATTTGATGGTCATTTGATAGCTTTCAAAATTTTCGTTACTGTAACAATCGCACATTCTGTTCTATTTTTATTTCACAGAATGCTGCTTTAGCTTCTGAATTCCACTCTACAGATGATTAAATTTTACATTATTTGCTTCTTTGTTTGTGGTTTTTGTACTTGTTGTACTTTGTTTTTCTATTTTCCACAATAGTGCGTCCATTTTTGTTTAGAGAACGTCCTAGTTTCTTTACTTGTCTTTTGCATAATTGTACTTTAATTTTGCTTATTTTGTGTCTTTCACTATGTAGATGATTTAATAACGCTAATGTTATTTTTCCTCCTAATTCAAATGTTATACATATTACTTTATGTATTTTTTTAAGTAATGTTTTAAACTCACTTAACTGTCTATATGCCACTTAATCTATACTTTTAAACTCTGAATTTACATTCTTCCCATTATTTATATTTTTTATTTGCAATTATTATTCAATAATATTCAAAGCAATCAGTTGTCTATCGCTAGCTGATAGTTTTCCTGATTGCCATACCTCCTTATTTATTCTATGTCATGTCCTTATCTTATCTTAGCTCAACACTCAGATGTATGGTGTTGCAAATGTCTAAAACATAATCTAATTTAAGAATGTTATACTACACTTCAAAGTTAAACCTACTTTAAACTTACATGTAATAAATTCATTTTCACACCTCCCCCACTGCGCCACGCACACACACACACACACACACACACACACACACACACACACACACACACACACGGTGGTGTGTAAGTGCGTGAGTGCACTCTTAAGGGCAAAGGTCAGCAACACTTGAAGAGATTTCTCTTCTTTTCTCTTTTTTCTCTCTTCTTTCCTCAGCTAATAACCATGTAACCCATTTTATCATTTTATCATACTATACATCTCAACTCTTATTATAGTTATTAATCTAGGTTTTTATTTGTTCCATTATTTAATTATACATATATATATTTGTATATATAAAAGCGCTCTTTATATATCCAAACATACATGTATATCTTCAGTCTACCTTTTCTTCATCTCTTATTTCAATACCCCCATTATCTCTGTCGTACACATTAGTTTATTCCATTTTGCATTAATTCTTCTTATTGATTTTTCCCCATTTCTTCATCTATTTTTACTTTTATCTCATTTTAGCTCTTTGAGATTTTTCTCCTATTTGCTTTTTCTTTTAACCTATTTCTATTTTTATTTGAACCGCCGGGGTTTTTACACAATTTGTACCTGGAAAGATACACACTTAAACACACACTAACAAACAAACAAACAAACAAACACATTTGCAGCGATCTTACCACCAATGGCATACGCTGACAACATGACTAATTGGTGTTGTCTTTTAACAGACATGCTGAGTTACTTTGATTGTTAATTTTTTTTTTTTTTTTCCAGGATTGTTTCTTGCAAAATGTCCCTCTTTGCCACAACGCCAACACGCAGTAGAGTGTAACCGCTGTCTTTGTTGTGGTCTCCTATTTTGGTTGAAATAGATTGTAGTAGACCATATTAGATCTGCGTTTCTTTGGGTTCCTCTTTCCATTTTGAGAATTTGGAGTAATCCGTCGTCCCCTACAGAGCCGAACTTATAAGGATTACTTTGTCTTGTTTGTAAGATAGTGGTTTAACTTATTATTGTGGTACACGTCGCTTCTACTGGAGATGGTTCCCCAGTGGAGGTGTCTTGCCTAGAGCATCCACAATAACCCACTATTTACTTCTCACAACTTTAATATGGAGTGATAGCCTAATGGCGATTACTCCCACACACTCTCACATTCACACCTTTCAGTATATCGATCTACGGAAATGTCAATGTTTCATGAGGATCCCGTCGTCCTCCAGGTTATTGTTTTTTACGGACAAAATTCAGTTTTTATTCTGAATAGACCATTTTAGGTCTGCATTGGACGCCGTCGTCCCCAGGATAATGGCTTACGGATATTTCAAATTATTGTGGGCTCCGCCTCCCCCTAGTATATTTGTTTACGGATATTACGGATTCCAGTTTTCGCGGTTCCGTTTACCTGCAGTATATTGGCCTCTTCAGTTTTAGAATTTTAGTTTTTAGTTTATTTCGGGTATTTCAGTTTTCGCGGACACTGACGTCCTGCAGTAATTTGGCCTTTTTACCTGTTAGAGCCTAGGATTTACAGGGTTTGTCTATGAGTCGTAACCCTCGTCACACGCTTTTTCTTAGTCGTTTCTTTCTTCGTCAATTTAAAACGTACTCACTGCTCTCTGCGTTCCTTCCTCTTGTCCTTGGATTTCCGTCAGTCTTTCAATTCCGGCCCGAAATGAAGAAAAAGCAGTTCCTCAATCAGGATTTGGATGCCATGGTCTTTCTGGTTTCACTCATTCTTGCTGGAATCGTCAGACGTGTTGGAATCCGGCTCGAAAGGACCAATAAGATGTCACGTTCAAACACTGAGGACATCTATTAAACAAGACAAAAGGCAAGGAATCAAACAGAGACAGAATTCAATTTGGACTCAATATTGAGGAGAGACATGGCCACTGCACTCTCTGTACAGTCCTGCACCACGCTCTGACGAAGAAGGTTTTCGTCTCCTCTTTATTACAATATTCAATGTTCACGCACCAACACATGTCTCAGCAGGAATGGGGAGTATGTTAAACAGTCATTGTTTTCGGTCGCTTTGAAGACCAAGAAGTGGGATTTCTCGGGCTTGGGCTCTTCCTGGATCCAGCTGGGGCAGGTGTTGGAGGACAATGGATAACCCCTCCCGTCTCCTGACCACAGTGACTTCAAGAGGGCAGCGGGTCGTAAACAGCGTTGACCTCGGTTAACAAACAGTTGGAAGAGAGTTTGTGAAATACTTCAAAGAGAGTTCCTCTGGAAGTTGAGCAGATCCTGCCATCTGTCCGTGTTGAAATCACAGTGGCGTTTCACGAGCCTTCTTCCTCTTGTTAGGCCTCGAAAGACAGCATTCATAATACAACGTTTCTTTTGTGATAACTTACAAACAATTATTCCAACACACGCCTCTCCAGGTTTCACTGTCGCTGCCAACATGAGCATTGAAGTCCCCCAGTAGAACGAGGGAATCACCCGGGGGAGCACTCTCAAGTACTCCCTCGAGTGAATCCAAAAAGGGTGGGTACTCTGAGCTGCGGTTTGGCGCGTAAGCGCAAACCACAGTCAGGACCCGTCCCCCCACCCGAAGGCGGAGGGAAGCTACCCTCTCGTTCACCGGGTTGAACTCCAACGTGCAGGCTCTGAGCCGGGGGGCAACAAGAATTGCCACCCCAGCCCGTCGCCTCTCATTGCCGGCAACACCAGAGTGGAAGCGAGTCCAGCCCCTCTCGAGAGAACTGGTTCCAGAGCCCTTGCTGTGCGTCGAAGTGAGTCCGACTATATCTAGCCGGAACTTCTCGACCTCGCGCACTAGCTCAGGCTCCTTCCCCCCCAGCGAGGTGACGTTCCACGTCCCAAGAGCTAGCTTCTGTAGCCGAGGATCGGACCGCCAAGTGCCCTGCCGTCGGCTTCTGCCCAGCTCACACTGCACCCGACCTCTATGGCCCCTGCTATGGGTGGTGAGCCCATTGGAGGGGGGACCCACGTTGCCTCTTCGGGCTGTGCCCGGCCGGGCCCCATGGGGACAGGCCCGGCCACCAGGCGCTCGCCATCGTGCCCCACCTCCGGGCCTGGCTCCAGAGGGGGGCCCCGGTGACCCGCGTCCGGGCGAGGGAAATCTGGGTCCTTTATTTTTATTCGTCTAGGAGGTCTTCGAGCTGCTCTTTGTCTGATCCCTCACCTAGGACCAGTTTGTCTTGGGAGACCCTACCAGGGGGCATAAAGCCCCCGGACAACATAGCTCCTAGGATCATTGGGACACGCAAACTCCTCTACCACGGTAAGGTGGCAGCTCAGAGAGGAGTAAATTGTCGTTCAAAAAATGTGTTCACTGAATCCCTCCCCCCCAAAAAAATAAAAAAATAGGAGGGCGGGGGGTGGGGGGCGTGCGTAGTACAGTACAGTGCAGACATTCGCGGGAGAAGCAGCAAATAGGGTGAACGCGAGTCCCTACACAGCTCTGTGCATGCAGTACACCAGGCAGTGAGTGACTGACACAGCGCCACAGTCAGCACAGTTCAGTACGTGAACCTGAATCACTTCTGCAGCAGCAGTTCTGTGTGCAGGTCGGTGAATCATGAGTCAGTCAGTAACAGCTTCCCCAGCGGCAGATCTCGGTGTGTGTCAGTTCGCGAACGACACAAGCCCTCAGCACCCAATGAACGACGCGCACAGTGACTGAACGAGAGCCTCAATGTGACATCCTCCTCTGCGAAACAGTCAGTTCTCTGTGTCAGAAGGTTCGCGAGTCCTGATTCTGTCGTTCACTGAGTGATTCATGTCGTTAATCCGCGGTGAACGAATCGTTTGCTCAGTCCCTCCCCCCGCCCCCCATGATGAGTAGCTGGCTGTGTCGTTCGCCGACGTCGAGGGTTCAGTGAGTCACAGAATGAGCCAGTTCCACTCATACCGGCATGGTCGCGGCATGAAGTGATTCGGTTCAGTACAATCACTCAAAAGATTTGTTCGTTTGAACGAATCGTTCGCGAACGACACAACATTAATAGGTGTGGGCTGCACCTGAGAACACACTGCACTTCAAATTGGTGTTTCTATGCACGCGTGTGTGTGTGTGCGACTGTGCGTGTCTATGAGGCTGCAGTTCGTTAATAAATGTCGCCACACGATGTACATTTGACAGTGATTCATAGCAGGGAAGCTAACATCAGCCTACGGGGACAGCCAAAATATCTACTAATGTTACTTACCGCGATGTGCTTCCTCAAATTTGACATTGAGTTTATGTAAGCTTAAGCTTGTTGTTGTTTTGCCGCTGAAACTTTATGTGTCAGCGGTCACGTGACCGCCTGGCTCTGTTTGATTGGTGAAACAGAGTCAAACGTCACCAGTTACTGCATTTCATTGGTGAAACGCAGGCATGCGTTAGATCCTACTTTGAAGGTCTGTCTGACAAACCAAAACAAACAAAGTGTGCATTAACAGATCGATAAAAATCAGTAGCGAGTAGCGAGCTGAATGTTGATAAATGGAGCGGAGTAAAAGTAGCATTTCTTCTCTATAAATATACTCAAGTAAAAGTAAAAGTGTGTTGCATTAAAACTACTCTTAGAAGTACAATTTATCCCAAAAGTTACTCAAGGAGATGTAACGGAGTAAATGTAACGCGTTACCACCCACCTGTTTAAGACATGGCTAGCTAGCTAGCGGCTAAAGTCCATCCGCCGTCGGCAGTGTTTTAGAATAGAATAGAATAGAATAGAAAGTACTTTATTGATCCCTGGGGGAAATTCAGCACCAGCTACTTCTAAATCACTAATCCTCGCATCCATGGCGGCAAATAAAGTAAATTTCTTACAAGTATCATCCCTGCAGGACGAGGAATAGCTAAACATGCTTCACTACACACCGTAGCTCACCGGCATCAAAATGTAAACAAACGCCATTGGTGGTTCTACACCTAACATCCACTGTAATGATATCAAGTACAGGCACGTATCTAGTCGATACTACTATGATTACGTCGATATTTTTTGGCATCACAACATCTTCTTTCATTTTTTTTAGAATTCATATTATGTTTATAAACTCAGGAAATATGTCCCTGGACACATGAGGACTTTGAATATGACCAATGTATGAGCCTGTAACGACTTGGTATCGGATTGATACCCAAATTTGTGGTATCATCCAAAACTAATATACAGTATCAAACAACAGAAGAATAAGTGATTATTACATTTTAACAAAAGTGTAGACAACATGTTAAAAGGGAAAGTAAGCAGATATTAACATTAAATGAACAAGTAGATTAATAATTAATTTTCTACCACTTGTCCTTAATAATGTTGACAAAATAATAGAATGATAAATGACACAATATGTTACTGCATATGTCAGCAGACTAATTAGGAGCCTTTGTTTGTTTACTTACTAATAAAAGACAAGTTGTCTAGCATGTTCACTATTTTATTTAAGGAGTAAATTGCAATAAGAAACATGCGATGAGGTGGCGACTTGTCCAGGGTATGTCCCGCCTTCTGCCCGAATGCAGCTGCGATAGGCTCCAGCACCCCCCGCGACCCCAAAAGGGACAAGCGGTGGAAAATGGATGGATGGATGGATGTTTAATGTACTCTGAGATTTTTTGTTAAAATAAAGCCAATAATGCCAATTTTTGTGGTCCCCTTTATTTAGAAAAGTACCGAAAAGTATCGAAATCATTTTGGTACCGATACCGGTACCAAAATATTGGTATCAGGACAACACTACTAGCTATATATCGATCCAGAGGCTTGCCAAACAATGTATTCCTATCTCTAATGTGAAAATCGGTTGTCAATTTGTACCGATTATTTTTTACACCCCTACTTGTTACGGTGTACAGATGACGGCGAGACTTGTGCAGTCGCCAATTAATGTGCAACGTTTTACACATGTGCTCTGTGCTAAGTGTGTGAGGTTCTGCACATGCGCTCTGTGATAGGTGGCTGGAGTGAATGGAGTGGGGGCGAGCCTTAACGTGCAGTCATCATGTGCAAGCTTTTGCGCATGCGTTTTGTGAGGAGTGAATCAAGTGAATCGATTCACTTTGGTGAGTGACACACATGTGCCCGAATCAGTAAAAAAAAAATCACGTTTACTCAGTACTTACTTGTTAGTTTGTTCCTCATATTCAACATGAATTTAACCATTGCGATTCCCATCACCCATTTGTCAAACGTCTCCAGCCTGACAGCAGCCAGCATTTTGGGTCATGAGCAGAGTGAAAAGGACAGAAAATGAATTCAGACGATTAGACCATAGGGAACAGTAAAAGCATATAGCAGTGGATAAAGGTCAGGCATAAGAAGTGGTTTGACCATTAAGTGCTCTGAGACTCCGAAATTGGATTCTGTTAGCAAGTAATGAAAGGAATGATGCAAGACATCTTATGAATATAGTCAGTAACATTCTTATTGCTAGCAGATGACAAACAGCAGAAAACTCCAATTAAACCAAAAAGGGGAACTGCACTTTTTTTTGGAATGTTGCCTATCGTTCACAATTATTATGAAAGGCATGAACACAATTTTTTTAAGTTAGTTTTTTACAATTTCAAAGATGATAAAAAATGCTTGGAAGATGCGATCACTGTTGTAGCCTTCAAAGCCACCTAAAATATCTTCAAAACCCTGCATCAACGTTGTATATACACACTGCAAGTATATACTGTATGTAATGTAGAAACTGACACCTTCATAACAATATATATATATATATATATCTTGCCGATTGTATTGTACCATATGTCCCGGCAAGAAATCTGCGTTCAAAGAACTCCGGCTTATTAGTGATTCCCAGAGCCCAAAAAAAGTATGCGGGCTATAGAGCGTTTTCTATTCGGGCTCCAGTACTCTGGAATGCCCTCCCGGTAACAGTTAGAGATGCTACCTCAGTAGAAGCATTTAAGTCCCATCTTAAAACTCATTTGTATACTCTAGCCTTTAAATAGCCCCCCTTTTTTAGACCAGTTGATCTGCCGTTTCTTTTCCTTTCTCTTCTGCTCCCCCCTATCCCTTGTGGAGGGGGAGACACACAGGTCCGGTGGCCATGGATGAAGTGCTGGCTGTCCAAAGTCGGAAACCCAGGGGGTGGACCGCTCGCCTGTGCATCGGTTGGGAACATCTCTGCGCTGCTGACCCGTCTCCGCTCGGGATGGTCTCCTGCTGGCCCCACTATGGACTGGACTCTCACTATTATGTTGGATCCACTATGGACTGGACTCTTACTATTATGTTGGATCCACTATGGACTGGACTCTCACAATATTATGTCAGACCCACTCGACATCCATTGCATTCGGTCTCCCCTAGAGGGGCGGGGTTACCCACATATGCGGTCCTCTCCAAGGTTTCTCATAGTCATTCACATCGAAGTCCTACTGAGGTGAGTTTTTCCTTGCCCTTATGTGGGCTCTGTACCGAGAATGTCGTTGTGGCTTGTGCAGCCCTTTGAGACACTTGTGATTTAGGGCTATATAAATAAACATTGATTGACATTGAATATGTAATATGTTCAATATTTATCGTATTCTGATCATTTTAATACTTTCCAGGACTTATTTCTTCCGTGCATTGATTTCTGTTTCCATAGCAACGCATGTCTGACTTCTGGCAATAATATGGGTTCCTATTTCCGGAATCAAACAAGATTGTGTGTTCTAATCATGGCAGACTTGGTAACAGACAACGAAGATGATTATTTTTGGACAAATAAGGATTTACAACCTTATAGATTTGAAGCTAAATATACTGCTGCTTAAAGAAGTGAGCACAAAGGAAGAGTGAGATGTTGGAGTCGGGAGAGGGTGATGAAAGCGATTTTGATGCTATAAATACAGAACGTGGAGCCGAGCTATTTCGAAATAAATGAAGTGCTTACCCAAAATCAACAGGAAATGTCCCCGGTCAGCTCGACCAGACGAACAACTGTCCATCGAGTGAGTCACTTTAATATCGACCATGATACACGCAGCACGCCATGCGTGTTCTTACAACTACAGTACATACGCTGTCTGGCTAGCTCAGCTGTGTACAAAAAAACATGAAATAAGGGCTAAGACTTCACAGATACTGTAATATTGTTTTTCATGTTATTTAGTTAGTACAAATTGGTGTCCTATCGCTGTGTTGTGAATTACAAACACAATCGCGTTCCCTGTTGTCGTAGAAGCTAGCTTATCTCTTGCCATAGTTAGCGTTTACGGCTAATACCGTAGCATGGCGATGTGTTACTACGCTAGAAAAAGAGTTTCTCAGTGCACACTCTTTCAATAACAATGTCGCTACAGCTTGGTTATTATAGGGTTATGAAACGTAAATTAAGTACTTTTGACCGTTTTTGAATGCATTTTTAAAGTGATTTAGAGGTAGAATCGCTTGCTCCCATCAGCTGCATTGCTAGCCACCTAGAACGAGCCAATTTGTACATGTCTCTCATCATGATTGTGAGCGTTCGGCAACATTCCCCCAAAAAGTGCAGTTGTCCTTTGAGCTTCCAAACCTAGCCACTGGTGTGTCTGTCTAAGCCAGTGGTAGGGAACCTATGGCTCTCGAGCCAAATGTGGCTCATTCGATGACTGCATCTGGCTCTCAGATAAATCTTTGATGACACTGCTTAACACGATAAGTCATGAATAATTCCGCTGGTAATCAGTGTTCAAAATAACGTTCAAAATATAAAACATTTTCATGCATTTTAATCCATCCATCTGTTTTCTACGCCACCTGTTCAAGAAGTTGCATTAATGGTAAGCATTGTTTTGTTTATTAATGGTTAGCTTCAGAATAACAATGTTATTAAAAATAATAAGAGACCTATTATACTAAAAAAATGTTGGTCTTACTTAAAAATGCACGCATTTAGTTGTGTTAAAAAATATTATATGGCTCTCACGGAAATACATTTTAAAATGTTTGGCTTTCATGGCTCTCTCAGCTAAAAAAGTTCCCGACCCCTGGTCTAAGCCAAAGACCGCGGTAAAAAGTTGCGAAAATGTGTATAATAATTAATGTACAGAACATTTTTCTGCAAGGTCTGACTCAATCTTTCTCCCCTCAAGGGTAGTTTGCTCATTTCTACAATTTCCGCACAAAAATAACATGATTCGGGATGAAGATGCAACTCAAACACATTCTACGCAATATGAATTACGAGTGTGTGTCGACATGAACAAGTCTTACAAGAGCAGCGCTTCAATGGTTCTTAAACTTTGTCCATCCATTCCTCTCTTTGAAAACACAACATTCAAGTGTTGTGTTTCTATCCAAACAGTAATTTACCGACATCAACAGCCATCAACTTTAAGTGCGTAGCCATCTACTACAGGCTAGTCAAGAGTTTGCACTTCAGCTAACGTTTTACATACTTCACTTCAACTGGAGCCTCTGCTAATCAGCAGCAGAAATTAACCTCCACCTTCTGCCGGTCCCCAATGCAGTTTTTTTAAGAAAGATTCACCTGCATTGATAACTAACGGCAGTGACGTGCGGTGAGGTTCATGGCTGGTGAGGCGCTGACTTCATCACAGTCAGATTTACAAACATATGAACCCTAAAGAGTATCTTATTCACCATTTGATTGGCAGCAGTTAACGGGTTATGTTTAAAAGCTCATACCAGCATTCTTCCCTGCTTGGCACTCAGCATCAAGGGTTGGAATTGGGGGTTAAATCACCAAAAATTATTCCCGGGCGCGGCGCCGCTGCTGCCCACTGCTCCCCTCATCTCCCAGGGGGTGATTAAGGGATGAGTCAAATGCAGAGGACAAATTTCACCACACCGAGTGTGTGTGTGACAATCATTGGAACTTTAGCTTAACTTTAACTTTACACATACAAACTGTAGCACACAAAAAAGCACATTTAATTAAAAAAACGTTATTATGGTCTTACCTTTACTTATAAGTGCGGGAACAGTGGTGTTCGTGTTGCCGGAGTTGTGAATGAATGAAATATGAAATCCGTGCTGCAGTCTGCAGGTGTACCTAATGTTGTGTCCCTGCAGTCGTTCACAGCTCCTACGGCGCGAGCATTGTTGTTTTTGCACTTTTTGGCTTCTTGTTAAGTGACTTTTTTTGGGTGGATTCGGTCTTGCACGTGGAGGGTTTGGGTGTGGGCTTTGGTTGGTGTGGCGCTCCCGTCGGGGGGTGCATTCTGCGGCGGGGGTGCATTAACCGGCACCAGGAGGCGGGATTACTGCGAGCCTCACACAGTGCGTCTTCGCAGCAGTTTTATGATTGCTCAGCACAAGAAATACGTTACACACATACAGTTGTTGACAAAATACACTGTACATTATATACCTCAGCTAACTAAACTATGGAAATGTATAATATAGTTCATATAGCAATACGGTCTCACTGCACAGCAGGCCAGCAGTAAGCCGAGTTCGCAATCCATGTTGAGGCACAACTGAGTGACGTGCCTCAACTGGCTGCTGATCACCGCACCGTCTCTTCTCAGTATTTGAACGGCAAATGTGAAAATTCAGCGATTTTGAATAAAAATAATCTAAAACTGGTGAAGTTAAATGGAAAATAACTTTATAGTATAATCACTGAATATATATAACAATTTAATTAATTTTTTTTCTTTTTACATTTTTTTTCTTTCATGATGGCAGGTGAGGCCCCGCTTCACCTGCCTCCAGTGACCGCACGTCACTAACGGTGACTTGGCGTCACTTAAAAATGTTGTCTGTACTTTTCACAAAGACAAAAACAAAACCTCGAGTTCTTAAAAGAGAACTACACTTTTTTTTTTAGAATTTTCGAATTAGAATTATTGTTCATAATCATTATGAGAAACAAGAAGGTTATTTTTTTCACTTTCTAACATTCAAATAGTCTCGCTCTAGGTGGCTAGCAATGTAGCTAATGGGAGCAATCCATTCTACCTTTAAATCACTTTAAAAATGCATTCAAAAAACGTCAACAATACTTAATTTACGTTTCGTAACCTGTATAATAACCAAGCTGTAGCGAGATTGTTATTGTGAGAGCGGACACTGACCAACTCTTTTTTTTAGCATAGTAACACAACGCCATGCTTCGGTATTAGCCGTAAAAGCTAGCTGTGTCAACACGAAACACGTTTGAGTTTTTAATGCACAACATTCCGATAGGACACCAATCTGTACTGACTGATAAACAACGTGAACAATCATTATTACAGTATCTGTAAAGTATTAGCCCACATGTCATGTTTTGTTTGTACACAGCTGAGCAAGCCGGAGAGCATATGTACTGTAGTTGTAATAACACGCATGACGTGCTGCGTTTATCATCATAAATATAAAGTGCGACTCACTCAATGGACAGGTGTCTCTTTGCTCCAGCTGGTCGTGGACGTTTCCTGTTGATTTTGGGTAAGCACGCCATTTATGTTGAAATAGGTTGGCTTGAAGTTCCATATGTATAGCATCAAAATCGCTTTCACCTCACTCTCCCGCCTTCGGTCTGCTCCAACGTCTCACTCTTCCTTCGTGCTTGCTTCTATAAGCAATCGTCTGTCTGGACTGGAGCCTGCAGTGCCTCAGACTGGAAGTCTCTGCAGAGAGTGGTGAGGACGGCGGAAAAGATCATCAGCAGTCCTCTTCATCCTATCCGGGAAATCGCAAAAAGCCGCTGCCTGACCAGGGCTCAGAAAATCTGTAGAGATGCCTCCCACCCCAACCAAGGACTGTTTTCACTGCTGGATTCTGAAAAGAGGTTCTGCAGCCTCTGTAGCAGAACCTTCCAGCTTCTTCCCTCAGGTCATAAGACTTTTGAACGCATCATAATAATCCCCTTAACTCCCCCCAAAACGGATTAACTTGCTTAAATACAGAGACAATATAACATGCATCCATAAATGGGGACCCATATGCAAAAGTGCAATATATTTATCTGTACAGTAAGTCTATTTATATCTGCACCTTAATGCTCTTTTATCCTACACTACAACGAGCTAATGCAACAAAATGTTGTTCTTATCTGTACTGTAAAGTTTAAATTTAATGACAATAAAGGAAGTTTAAGTCTAAGTATGTTCATCCTCCCTATATTCAGCTTCAAAAAGATACTGTTGTGAATCCTCATTTGTCCAAAAATAGTCGTTATGTAGAACACACTCGTGTTTGATTCCGTAAGTAGGAACTCACATTTGTTGCCAGAAGTCAGACGTGCACTGCTATGGAAACACAAATCAATGTGTAAAAATGTATTTTATTTTTACTGTCCTTTGTTTTCAAAAAAAATATTCTTTGTTATGATTAAATGATTAAAATGATCAAAATATGCTAAATATTGAACATATTACATATTGTTATGAAGGTGTCTGTTTCTACATTACATTTATACTTGAAGTGTGTATATAAAACGTTGATTAAGTATTTTGAAGTTGTTTTAGAGGGCTTTGAAGGCTACAACGGTGACTCCCCTTAGCAGCATCTTTCAAGCGTTTTTTAATCATCTTTAAAATTGTAAAAGAAAAAAGACATGTGTTCTTGTCGCTCATAATGATTGTGATAAGCAAAATTCCCAAAAAGTGCTGTACCTCTTTAACTGCACTGTCTGTGGATGTTCTCATTCAGCCAGGATATTTAATCGATCACAACTGGACTGTTAAGTTAAAAAGAAGCCTTAAAATGTACAATATTTTTATTGCATTGACCCCTGAAAAAAAATTATGGAATCCATAATCCATGATTGCATTTTCTAAGCCCATTGTAACCTTGTTTTTTCTGTTTTGATGTTAATGAGTCGTTTTCTTTAGCGTTTCTTTAATTTATTCCCATTTCCTTTGGGCGGTTTCTTACAGTTTCTTACGCCCATTTGTTCAAATGTGCATTTTCTGTTTTCAAGACGTATTGCTTATAAAGTTTTCTGTCTTGAAGCTCTATTGTTTTCCTTGGTCTACCAGTGTCTTTGCCTTTTACAACCTTCCCATGTTGTTTGTACTTGGTCCAGATTTTAGACACAGCTGACTGTGAACAGTACACATTTTTTGCACTGTTGCGTGTTGATTTACTTTCTAGAATAAGTTTGATAATCCTCTCCTTTGTTTTAATTGACATCTCTCATGTTGGAGCCACCTGGTGCAACAGCTTTTCCAAAGTGTGATTACTTTTTTTTTAACTGCACACTAATGAACAGATTTAGTCTTATGCAGGTGTTAGCTTTGGAAATTAAAATTTACTGGGTGATATTTTTTTAAACTTTGCTTAATATAAAAATTTTACTTAAACTCAGGCTGTTTATTGTATCTATAAAGTCATTTATGGACTTATGTTTGTTAGGGTTCAAGAGGTAATTGATGAAGTCTCCACATAAGACAATGTTTATACATTCTAAGATATTATCAATAGCTAATGACATATTTTTCACCATTTTGTAGTTTAAGTTCTTCATCACATACACAGCTACTCCCGCTCCGATCTCGTTGGTTCTGTTGATCAAATTAATACCTTTTTTTAGCATCTACCCATGTTTCTGAGATAGCGATAACTTTGAAGGGTTCGTTGAATTGTTACAAAAAATGCTTCACATTGTTGTAGTTTGCATACAAACCTCCGCTGTTTAAATGAATAATCGACAGTTTGTCGTCGATTTTAATGTTTCTGTTACATTGTTTGTTTGTATAATAAAAACAATTATTCCTGGTATGAAATAAATAAATGTATCTGGATCTATATCCTTATATAATTCCGGACTATTGTGATCTATGCTGCTGAAGGTTTTCAGTTCCACACATTCCTGTTCAGCAATCTTTTGCGTTGCTCTATGAATGTCTATAGGTATAGATGAATGTGCATCTGAGTACAGATCTTTTTGTTCGGTAATCCTTTGGAGCCTTGTAATTTTGTAGTTGAATGTCGATGTTTGTTTTCCGTCAGACTCCATTAAAGTTGTTGTTGTAGTTGCTGGGAGTTCTGATATTGGTCCAGATCCTTGATGTCTTTGACAACTAGGACTCTTGCTTTTAAACCCCCATTCAGTTTGATGTAGATTTTGCAGTTGGCGTTCCAAGTTCCCTTAATTTCCCCCCCTTTTCCTCAAGTCGCGTGCTTTCTTGTTGATTTCAGTATTGCGTTTAATAATGTGCTCATTCATGTACCCTTCAGCTTTATTCCCTGTGTCAGCAATGCCATTTTGGATTTCCTGTTGGCGAGCTTAACGATGGTGACTGGCGAGGTGTTGTTGCCTCTTCTTTTCAGTGAAATGCGTGCATCAATGGTGTTAATATCGACATAATTGTCATTGATTGCAGAAAGTTGACCACTTGTTGCTCTGTTGAAGCAGCGTCCATGTAATCTGGTTCTCCTCTGTTGTCAACTGCTCTTGCGTAGGATTGAGGGTTGATGCGGAGCCCTGCAAAGATGATGTAATTCGTCCATTTCCTCCTTGAAGTTTTCCAATACACTGATATTCCCCAGATTGGGGATATCTTGTTGTTGTCTAGCATTGAACTGTTGTCTCAATGCCACCATCTCCTCCCTGAAGTTCTTCAAATCAATGTTATCTCGTCGCACCTGTCGGCGCAATGTTGCTATCTCCACTCTAATGTTCTCCACAACACTGCTGTTGTCCCAATGGGTGTTGCCTTACTGCTTGGCATTCAACTGTTAGTGCAATGTTGCATCCTCCTCTTTCAGCTTCTCCACCTCCCAATTTAATGCTGTGTTGTGTTTCTGAATTTTCTAATTTCCATCAAATCATCACAGCTGTGGCCGATATAATCTTCAATAAAATTAATAAATAATAAATAAAAGCCAACTGAAAAAGGTTGGTCTTGAGCCTAAAGACATGAACGTTCTCTGCAGCCCGGAGGTCCTCCCACAAGCTGTTCCATAGATGGGCACCATAATAGTGGAAAGATGTCATCCTGAGACATTCTGTCCTGACTTTTGGAATAATTAGGAGACAAGTGCTGGAGGATCTCAGGGTCCGCAAGGGTTCATAGGATAAAAGCAAATCTGAAAAGTAAGTAGAATACCAGAAAAGCATTTATAAATCCTAAGAAGAACCTTAAAAATCGATCCTGAAGCACATAGGGAGCCAATTCAATAACATTTGGTTTATTGTGGGTCTGCCTTATGGTCTTCGTAATGACACGTGAAGCTGAATTTTGGAGTAATTGTAGGGTGCTATAACTTTCTTAGAAAGACCAGAAAGCACAGCATTACAGTAGTCTATACGACTCGTAATAAAAAAATGCATTTGCGCCTATGTGTTGGCCCGAGAGAGAATAGGGCGATCTCTGGCTCCATTCTTAAGATGATAAAAACCTATATTTGTTATATTTTTAATATGTGGCATCGAACTAAGTTCAGAGTCTAAATTCATATTGGCCACACAAGTCTATAAGCTACAGGTGTACACATTGAAACGTTAAATATTTACACTGGTGCTTGTGTTCATTCACAAATTTAATAAAAGACTGTGCCTGTAACACGCCATGCTGTCGCTTACCGGAGAGGTCATTGAGCTTTGTCCTTATCATCCTCTGGTCTTTCAGGGCCTGTTAGTGGTGATGGATTTCAGTTATGTGTGGCGTCTGTTTACTTTTTTGATGTCCGGGTCGATGTCTTCGGCTTTGGGGCTGCAATTTGTGCATTTTATTGTGTCTTCTCCACGATGAAGGTGAGTCCATAATGTGCTAAATGGCCGACTGAATGATTGTGTAAATGCGTTTGATTTAAAGTGAACAATCTCATTGGTCTGATGTGACGAGGCAACATTTATTGGTGGCATGTAAAGCTCGCCAACCCGAAAAAAACCAAATTAGCCTCGGCGTTGCATGAAGGAAAAATTAGCGGCTTATAGACCGGAAATTACGGTATGTCCTTAAGTAACAAATACAAGCAAGTCAACCTCAATGAAACTTTGCATTGTTGTATTCTGTATTCATCCACCATGAAAATTAACCACTATTTTGCAGAAAAATTAGCTTATCTTCTTTTTCAGGAAGGATACACAATCTCTCTGGACTTACGTTGTCTTGAGCTCCACAATGCGGAGCTAACATGATAATGTTGATGCAACATTCATTCAAAATTACTACATGCTGAGTTTGCAAATGTTTCCGCATATTGGTAGAATTTCCTTCCTTTGATGAAATATCTACTTTGTCCCCCCGCGAGCCCGAACGGGACAAGCGGTAGAAAATGGATGGATGGATGAAGTATTGCAAGTTTGCTTGTGGTCGTCTTTTCTCATAAAATGTAACTCTCAAGCGTTTTAACCTCTAGAAGAACGGGTTTTTGATTCCCATTCCTAGTGCAAAGTACAAAAAATGTGTACAAGTTGACTGGTCTGTGACTATGTAGACTAGGTCGAGGGCATGACACTACATTTTGTTAGCATTGAAGACAATGTGTGGATTCTGCACTGTCTGGCAACAGTTGCGTTAAATCACACCACAACTCATTTGGCAGCTCCTGTCATCAGTGCTTGGCAGTCGTTGTCTTGACGATAGCGCCAAACTGAGAAAATGAAGCATGTTATCTCTAACTAATATCGTCCATCTCCAATGTGGGATTATCTGACAACGCAGCCAGAGCTCTGGGCCGTATTCCATCCACAGGACACACACACAAACTCTCAGACCCGGTAAACCATCATACCTGAAGTCCAGCCAGCTCAGTCATTAGAGCATTGCAAATCTGTATGAAAAGAAAACAGCAACAGCATATTTTACAGACACTATCAATTAAAACAGCATATTATGTGAGAGTGAGTTGCAAAGTAAATCAAAGTTGAGATGACAAATTTGTTCTGAACTTCTTCTGATGTGTTCAACAGGGTGGAACCTGATGGCTATGACATCTTGTAATGAATTAGACTCCGTTTTACGTGTTCATATCACAGACTGTCATCCAATATGACAAATGATATTGAACTAAATTCATTTAGAAAGGTTGTACTACACTAAGAGGGGGTAAAAACATCTGGCTGGTCTATTAGGGGGATGCAAGTTGAATGCCAGATACTGGTTACTGCGGGTCGAGACAAATAGAGGCTAAGGCCATTAACTGGGTTGCCAACTCATGGAATAGATTTTTTACTTTTTGTCTTAAAGGGAACTGCACTTTTTTTTAGAATTTTGCCTATCGTTCACAGTCATTATGAAAGACATGTTGACGGAGGGATTTTAATGCATTCTAAACATTAAATAAACGTAAATAAAATTCCGCTTACAGCGCAGCCAATGGGAGCTTCACTATTCCGCCCAAAAATTCGATAAATAACCATTCAAAAAAGGCCTACAAAACATCATCATCGAGTGGTCTGCTGTTTTCTCTTTTCCCTGCTCCTTGAAAGTTTAATGTAGATCATAAACCATGCATCTCACCTGGAAAGTAGATGGTTGAGGAGATAATCCGATAATTTGGGACACTTTATTAGCCATTTATAACCTGGAACTGGCGAGAACCACACAAAAAGTGCTTGTTCCCCTCTGTCCTTTGTAAGGATAATGAGACATTCTTCATCTAAATGAGAATATATAAACATCTCAATAGCTTAAAATGATCAAAATACGCAGCACGGTGGAAGAGGGGTTAGTGCGTCTGCCTCACAATACGAAGGTCCTGAGCAGTCCTGGGTTCAATCCCGGGCTCGGGATCTTTCTGTGTGGAGTTTGCATGTTCTCCGCGTGACTGTGTGGGTTCCCTCCGGGTACTCCGGCTTCCTCCCACCTCCAAAGACATGCACCTGGGGATAGGTTGATTGGCAACACTAAATTGGCCCTAGTGTGTGAATGTGAGTGTGAATGTTGTCTGTCTATCTGTGTTGGCCCTGGGATGAGGTGGCGACTTGTCCAGGGTGTACCCCGCCTTCCGCCCGATTGTAGCTGAGATAGGCTCCAGCGCCCCCCGTGACCCCGAAGGGATTAAGCGGTAGAAAATGGATGGATGGATGGATAAATGTGCCCGTGACTACATTACATATATACTTCCATCACGTATAGAAAACCTTAATGGAGGTGCCTGGATGTTTTTTTAGGGGCTCTATAGGCAGAATTGAACGGCTCCCTTCGGCTCTATTGGAAGCGGACTTATGATCAAATGTATTTAATAGTTAGAATGCATTACAAAAAAATCCATCCGTCGTCATGTATTTCATATTGATTGTGAACGATAGGCAGAATTTTTTTAAAAAGCACAGTTTACCTGAAATTTAATTTGTATTGAGGCCAAACAGTGTTAAGTGTTGATACGTTGCCCATTCTGCGCTGAAATGTAACAGTATTTTCCGTAATGATTTTGAAAACGATAAACCAAATGGCTTTAGAAAGGTAGCGTTGACATTTCCACAGTGAATACAAAACCCTTCTTTTTGGTGCCATCGTGTTCACATGAGTGATTCCGGTACCTGTGAGTGTTTATTACTCTCCCCTGCATGCCCAGCTTAGAAGCGGCTCCACCTGCTCGCCGAAATGTCACTGGTTACCTGCATCCACAATTATTTTCTGTTGGGCTGTTGCTTCTTAGGTGCTTTACTCCTGTCAGTGTAGACAGTAGAAACAAAATGTTCCAATAAACTCAATGGCCCACTGCATGGCTCATGTGCTCTTGTTTATATCTTACAAGCCCCTGCTGTATGATTGTGCATCATTTAAATGTGATGATGAGAAATGTGTGTTTATTTACCGTTTTTCCGTGTGTTACCAATAATCAGACAATTTCCAAGAAGTCTTCGGGTAGAAATACGTCTGTACATGCAGGAACAAAACGTATTTTTCACACAGAGGTAAAAATATAAAAGGACAACTGCTAGTAATTATAATTTCAGGTAGGCTGGAGAGGAAATCTGCTTTTTCCAGACAAAGAAGATGCAGTGAAGAGTTCATTCCCTTCAACAGAGCCAATAAGCTAATGTATGTCGGTGTAGGTGTGGTGGATTGATTTGCAATGAGTTTGCTAGTAAGAACTCTGAGTTCGAGAAGCCTTCCATTATACTTTTGCTAGACCGAGAACAGTAATTGTATACTACATATCAAGTAATTTAAAACCCCCTCATTAAGTTCCGCTCGGTTTATTAGCCCCTCTACCACATTTAGAGAGACTAATATTTTTGTGTAAAATTGCCAACATATAAAATTAGGGGTGCGTACCGAATTTGGTACATTTATGGGTACTGGCCAAAGCCCGTCGGGACTATCTGGTACTGATACACCTAAAATAAATATGACGATTAGGTTGCAGACTCCACAGTCGACAGAAAGCCTTCACTTTATAAAATACCTTATAAAATATTCTAGCTCAATGCTACTTTACAGTGGATTTGTCATAGACATACTTAACATTTACATGGCAATTTCAAAACCTCCAAATTTGGTAACCAAAGCTCAATACATTCAAACAACTGCTGTGTAATATATAAAATACTTACACTTTGTAGGTTTCAACAAAAGGAAAGACTGGCATAATAAACTTAATAGCAAAGACTACTTCCTGGCTATGGCAACACACCGTAGTCTATACACTGCTGCCATCTAATGTCTTGGAATTGAAACTGCATGCAAATTCTACTATATAATACTTGCAAATGAGACTCAGAATTGTTTTTATAAGACAACAAGATATAATACCTGGACAGTACAGCTCATTGTTTAATGTTGAATAAAAACAATTGAGAATATTCTGTAAACAATTCACATACACTAACACATTTGAACATTACCCATGAGCATTTCCACTGAAGAAGCAACTTTGCATGGCCTTCACAGCATCAAACAGGAGTCAGCCAAGATTAGTAATTAGCTGGAACAGCATATTGGATTATTTATAAAACATGCAACAGATGGGTGGGAAACTTACTTCATACATTGTCTTCATATAGCTGTTACAGCAGGTAATTGATCCTGAACAAGACTTAAAAAAATAGGAATTAACACGGACCAGTTGACTCATTAACACATGATTATTGAAATACATTTTGAAACAATACTACCTACTTTTTTATGTATGATCATAATTTCTCTTAAGGTTTAAATGTACATTATACTAAAGGACATAATTTTGTTAAGAGAGTGCACAGAAACAGCAGATGTTACATGTACAGGGGTTTTTTTGCTTTAATGGTGACAAAGGGAAGGGACAGAAGTAGCACTAATGGCTGACAGCTACATCAAGGCTGAGAGGACCAGAAGAAGAAGAAGATTAAGGGCAATTTGGTCAAAGGAGGTGACAAAAAACATTGAGCATTGTTCACAAACGGTTCTTCTGAAGAAAGTTGTTCCTAAGTCTCACTCGCGCACTTTTTAACAGAAAGGTGGCATTCACCAAAGCACGGTCTATGCCGATGCAAATTAGGGCTGTTCGCACAGTTTTGAGTCAGGCACAAGTGTGGAAATATTACGCAGATAAAACATTCATGATTCCTCAAGAGTTTTTCTGAACAACCCTTGTGTGGACCAAATTAAGAAAATTCATAATGACAGTATTTGTCAATTAAACAATTGATCAGTGTTCATTAACAATTTAGTGGCTTTGGCAAAATTATTCTGATGTTACTTGTCAGGTGGCCACTGTGTTGCAGGGTCTGTATTTTGTTTGTAGTTGCCCTTTTTTGGAGTTCCTGGGCAGAGCCACTGCAACACACCTGTGGCCAATTTAGGCCAGCTCTTAAGCTCTGGGCTGAGGCATGCTTTACTCAGATTCAGATTCAGAAGTACTTTATTAATCCCCGAGGGGAAATTGAGTGTTGGTGAGCTTTGGTGTGATTGCAGCCGCCCGTCAGTCCAAAGTCAACAACAGATGTGTGTCCATGAGAAGGGAGTTTGTTGTGTTTTTGCCGCACTGTCCTTCGGTAGAGTCTCGAAGCTAGGGAAACAATCCAAGTTAGAATGTTTTGTATGCGAGTGAAAATAAAATTAGCTTTTCACTCTAAATGTTCTGTTACTGATCCTCATGTTCATCCTGCAGGGCAGACAGTCCGATGTTATCCAAATCACAAAGTGTCCACAGCTTTGGGGTACTTTAACCCTTGTGTAATGTTCCTATTGTTGTTATTCAGCCAGCGTTTGTGGGTCTGATGGACTCGTTGCATTTTGTGGCTTTTAATGCCTTAAAATCAAACACTTTTATGTTAAAATACTGAACAGATGTTTACCTTATCCCAATAAACACCTGTTCAGTGTTTGATTGTGAGGCATTAAAAGCCACAAAATGCAACAGGTCCATCAGACCCACAAACGCTGGCTGAGTAACAACAATATGAACGTTGCACAGAAAATTTCTCTGCCAGTTTCTGCATCCCACAGGGATTCTTCTTTTGTGTTTCTGCACCTGCGGTTCCCACAGAGGGCTGCAACATTGTTTGTCAACACTGTCTGCTCTCATATTCTCGCACATTTGACCCTCTGATGTTCTGTGTACCTACACTCTGTCCTCCTCCTGTCTAGGGCTGCTGTGTGTGTGTGTGTGCGTGTGTGTGGTACACAGAACATCAATTTCCACACTTCTATTAGCCCCGGGTCATCTTATATGTAATAGAAATGTGTAGTGGGGGTGTATGGTGTGTGGTCATTAAAGACTGCCAGCTACTTCCAATTTGTCGACAAACCAGAGCAACGCTTACTCCAATCAGAAGATGTCCTGTTGTCATTATTCCGAATAGGTGGATATCTTCACGTCCTTGACCGAAGGGTCGCCAGGCACGCGGCACTCCTTCCCCTCCCAAGAGTACGTTGTGTGTCCAGCAACAACCGCTCCGTCAAGACAAGCAGGTTCCCCCAAATCCAAGATCTTGTCAATTTCGTTGAGGCCAGTTAAATAGTTCCAATGTTTAAATTTGGAGAGCAGTGCAAAAAGAGGAAACAAGAAAGTTAAGACAAGACAAGACAAAGAAGCAAGCAGGAGAGATAAGGGAGAGGAAAGGGGAGCGTCCGCCCTCGACGAGTGCCAGTGAGAATAAAAGAAGAAAAAAAAAAGCGCCAGATGATTCTCCTTGCCTTCCTTTATGTCGTGCATAGCTCCTTGTCTCTGCTGCCTTTTTGATTGTGAGTATTCTCTCAAGTACTTCTTGTTGAACTTTTTACCAGTAAGTCTGGCCTTTTATTTGCACCTTATTTCCTTTTTTACTTTGTTAGCTTCCCGGTGGCCTTTTGTCACTGGTAACTTTCAGTCATACGTTTTACCACTCCCTGTAGTGCGCTTTTTGTTATTTATGGAATTAATTGTTCATGGCTCATCTCGTCTACTGTGTCTCTGCTTTGGGGTCCAACTTCTGGTTTACCACCTACCACAACAGTTACTGTTGTTAATACTAACAGATAGTAAGCAATGTTTGGACAGGTGACACGCTGAGCAAACAGACTACATAGGTGGCGCTTTGCCAATCGATTTGATATACATTTCGGGCGCGGATCAGTTCTGCCGATGCATCGAACATAACAGACATGGCATGAAAGTTGAATCACAACACACTTTTATACTGTAGTCACAGTGAGTAGAACGAGTGGTTTTCAGACTTTTTCTCATTTCCACCCAGAACTGAACTTGAGACAGTGGTTATGTAAAGTTATTAACAATATATGGCACAGTATGTATTGCAGTCTCTGTGTGACTTCGAGAGGCATCTTCAGTATTTGCTCTATCAAATTGGATTAAAGGGGAACATTATCACCAGACCTATGTAAGCGTCAATATATACCTTGATGTTGCAGAAAAAAGACCATATATTTTTTTAACCGATTTCCGAACTCTAAATGGGTGAATTTTGGCGTTTTAAACGCCTTTCTATTATTCGCTCTCGGAGCGATGACGTCACGTGACGTCACATCGGGAAGCAATCCGCCATTTTCTCACTTTCTTCGGTGTGTTGTCGGAGGGTGTAACAACACGAACAGGGACGGATTCAAGTTGCACCAGTGGCCCAAAGATGCGAAAGTGGCAAGAAATTGGACGAAATTTGTTCAAAATACGAGGCTGTGGGGAAAGCCAACAAAATGGTCAGCCGTTTGTTCCGCACACTTTACCGACGAAAGCTATGCTATGACAGAGATGGCAAGAATGTGTGGATATCCTGCAACATTCAAAGCAGATGCATTTCCAACGATAAAGACCCTAGATTCCCTGGCCTACTGACATCAACTCCAAAACTGGACGGATCAGCTTTCAGGTAAAGAGAGCGGATGAGGGTATGTCTACAGAATATATTAATTGATGAAAACTTTATTCATTACTCGCAGTTTTACGTAAATTATTATACATAAACTGTGTTTAGCAATAATTTAAAAAATATGTATTTTTTTCAATCATTCGAGTAGTCTTGTGTAATGCAGTATTTTGTGTCTATTTAGGTATGGTTAACCTGAGTGCTGAAATCGTGGAAAAATATATGTTCTTAGCGCGCCTGAAATGGGCTGTCTGCACTCTCAAAGAGCATGTTGTTGCCAAATGTATTTCATATGCTGTAAACCTAGTTCATAGTTGTTAGTTTCCTTTAATGCCAAAC
This sequence comes from Nerophis lumbriciformis, assembly GCF_033978685.3. NCBI lineage: Eukaryota > Metazoa > Chordata > Actinopteri > Syngnathiformes > Syngnathidae > Nerophis > Nerophis lumbriciformis. Next base: position 21,326,772 of record NC_084555.2, on the reverse strand, counting down.
AAACACATACCAATCGTTGGTTAGAAGGCGATCGCCGAATTCGTCCTCGCTTTCTCCCGTGTCGCTGGCTGTCGTGTCGTGTCGTTTTCGTTGGTTTCGCTTCCATACGGTTCAAACCGATATGGCTCAATAGCTTCAGTTTTTTCTTCAATTTCGTTTTCGCTACCTGCCTCCACACTACAACCATCCGTTTCAATACATGCGTAATCTGTTGAATCACTTAAGCCGCTGAAATCCGAGTCTGAATCCGAGCTAATGTCGCTATATCTTGCTGTTCTATGCGCCATGTTTGTTTGTATTGGCATCACTGTGTGACGTCACAGGAAAATGGACGGGTGTATATAACGATGGTTAAAATCAGGCACTTTGAAGCTTTTTTTAGGGATATTGCGTGATGGGTAAAATTTTGAAAAAAACTTTGAAAAATAAAATAAGCCACTGGGAACTGATTTTTAATGGTTTTAACCCTTCTGAAATTGTGATAATGTTCCCCTTTAAAAAAAAAATCCACCCTATCAGTGACATAAAACAAAGACACTAGTTGTGTATGAGTTTTGGGTCGGTAACCTTAGCAGTTTGTATTTGTTGGCAATGGAAATAATTGCGCTGTGCGAAGGATGTTTAAATCTGACTCCTTAAAATGATTTTAAAACCTTTAACATCGAAACTGTAGCGGCCAATATGATGTGCAGAGCCGTTTTCAGATTACCATAAATCTTGAACTATAGAGAGTATTCCAATGGTTGCAATCTGCGCTTTAGAGTGATACACGGGTGTGGGGGGGCCTTGCGTGTCAGGACCGGCCTCGAGATTAGCGGCAGGTGCGTAGATGACACAGCTGTGAGTGTTTGTCTGATCACCTGTCGCTCTGTTAAAGGCAGCAGTCAGGAAGGAGAAGGGAGTTGTTGTTGATGGTGGAGAGCGAAAGCAAGAGGGAGACAAGACAATGACTGAAGGAAGAACATTATTGAAAAATAAAAACGTGTTCCAAACCATGCACGCAGCTGTCACGTCCGTTCTTGGTGGTCTGAAGGACACGGAGGGAGGAAAATCTCCACTACGGGTTATAACAGTAATGTATGTCACAGCAGCACCAAGGCAGAGTGGGCAGGATCTGTTTACAGAGCAGCCAGCCTGAAATGCGGTAGTCAGGAACAGACGCGGAAGCAGATTTCTACATCAATGATCTGCAGAAAAGTGATATTATATCAGATTGTAGGTGGGGGGGGTTTTTTCACCATTTGCATTCAATTTTTGCCTAATTTGTTGCAATGTTGTTTTTTTGCTTGATTATAAAAGATGTCAGGAGGTGGTCTGAGAAGTAAAAGAGGAGCGTTGTTCATGTGTTTAGTGATATTAATATTAATGATAATAGTATTAATAATAATATTTATAATAATATTTAGTTTTACTGTTTAAAGTTAATATTGTAAATCCTACATACTTCATTTTCATGTGCATTCTGGGTGTCTCATTCAGTAAAAAAAAAATTAAAAAATCAATTTCCATTTTTAGCTGGTCTGTCATAACGTTTTTAGCATTTAATCAGACAGTGTAATTTTTTGTATTAGTGTGCCTAAAAAAGGGACCCAAGCGAATACTGTACAGCAAATGTTTATATGTATTTGTACGTATGTGTATGTGTGTATATTTGCGCATCAATATGTGTGTGTATTTATACATATATGTATGTATGTGTTTATATACATATGTGTATGTACACTATATTGCCAAAAGTATTTGGCCACCTGCCTTGACTCACATATGAAGTGCCATCACATTCCTAACCGGTTTGGTTGATGTCGGTCCACCTTTTGCAGCTATTACAACTTTAAAGGGGAACATTATCACAATTTCAGAAGGGTTGAAACCATTAAAAATCTGTTCCCAGTGGCTAATTTTATTTTTCCAAGTTTTTTCAAATTTTTACCTATCACGCATTATCCCTAAAAAAAGCTTCAAAGTGCCTGATTTTAACCATCGTTATATACACCCGTCCATTTTCCTGTGACGTCACACAGTGATGCCAATCAGGGGCGCCGAAAAGGGGGTGTAAAGGAGACGGATTCTAGGGGCCCATGATGGAGGGAGGCCCAGACAGGCCCCTAATGATGATGAAATTATAATACAGAAAAAATAATGACACTGTGTTGAGGGCCCTGTAAAGATTATTTTCATGGGGCCCAAAATCCCTAGCGGCGCCCCTGATGCCAATACAAACAAACATGGCGGATAGAACAGCAAGGTATAGCGACATTAGCTCGGATTCAGACTCGGATTTCAGCGGTTTAAGCGATTCAACAGAATATGCATGTATTGAAACGGATGGTAGTAGTGTGGAGGCAGTTAGCGAAAACGAAATTGAAGAAGAAACTGAAGCTATTGAGCCTTATCGGTTTGAACCGTATGCAAGCGAAACCGACGAAAACGACACGACAGCCAGCGACACGGGAGGAAGCGGGGACGAATTCGGCGATCGCCTTCTAACCAACGATTGGTATGTGTTTGTTTGGCATTATAGGAAACTAACAACTATGAACTAGGTTTACAGCATATGAAATACATTTGGCAACAACATGCACTTTGAGAGTGCAGACAGCCCATTTCAGGCGCGCTAAGAACATATATTTTTCCATGATTTCAGCACTCAGGTTAACCATACCTAAATAGACACAAAATACTGCATTACACAAGACTACCCGAATGTACTCGAATGACTGAAAAAAAAAAAAAAATTTAAGCTAAATTATTGGTAAACACAGTTTATGTATAATAATTAACGTAAAACCGCGAGTAATGAATACAGTTTTCATCAATTAATATATTCTGTAGACATACCCTGATCCGCTCTCTTTTCCTGAAAGCTGATCTGTCCAGTTTTGGAGTTGATGTCAGTTAATGTTTGAGTGTCGCAGGATATCCACACATTCTTGCCATCTCTGTCGTAGCATAGCTTTCGTCGGTAAAGTGTGCGGAACAAACGACTGACCATTTCGTCGGCTTTCCCCAAAGCCTCGTATTTTGAACAAATTTCGTCCAATTTCTTACCACTTTCGCATCTTTGGGCCACTGGTGCAACTTGAAACCGTCCCTGTTCGTGTTGTTACACCCTCCGACAACACACCGACGAAAGTGAGAAAACGGCGGATTGCTTCCCGATGTGACGTTACAACTCCAAGAGCGAATAATAGAAAAGCGTGTAATTCGCCAAAATTCACCCATTTAGAGTTCGGAAATCGGTTAAAAAAATATATGGTCTTTTTTCTGCAACATCAAGGTATATATTGACGCTTATATAGGTCTGGTGATAATGTTCCCCTTTAACTCTTCTGGGAAGGCTGTCCACAAGGTTGCGGAGTGCGTTTATAGGAATTTTCGACCATTCTTCCGAAAGCGCATTGGTGAGGTCACACACTGATGTTGAAAAGGCCTGGCTCTCAGTCTCAGTTCTAATTCATCCTTAATGTGTTCTATCGGGTTCAGGTCAGGACTCTGTGCAGGCCAGTCAAGTTCATCCACACCAGACTCTGTCATCCATGTCTTTATGGAACTTGCTTTGTGCACTGGTGCAGAGTCATGTTGGAAGAGGAAGGGGCCCGCTCTAAACTGTTCCCACAAGGTCCTGGAATTGTCCAAAAGGTTTTGGTATCCTGGAGCATTCAAAGTTCCTTTCACTGGAACTAAGTGGCCAAGCCCAATTCCTGTAAAACAACCCCACACCATAATTCCTCCTCCACCAAATTTCACACTCAGCACAATGGACCGTTCTCCTGGTAACCTCCAACCCTAGACTCGTCCATCAATTGCCAGATGGAAAAGTGTGATTCGTCACTCCAGAGAACGTGTCTCCACTGCTCTAGAGTCCAGTGGCGACGTGCTTTACACAACTGCATCCGACGCTTTGCATTGGACTTGGTGATGTATGGCTTAGATGCAGCTGTTCGGCCATGGAAACCAATTTCATTAATCTCTCTGCATACTGTACGTGGGCTAATTGGAAGGTCACATGAAGAAGTTTAGAGCTCTGTAGCAACTGACTGTGCAGAAAGTCGGCGACCTCTTTGCACTATGCGCTTCAGCATCTGCTGACCCCTCTCTGTCAGTTTACGTGGCCTACCACTTGGTGGCTGAGTTGCTGTTGTTCCCAAACTCTTCCATGTTCTTATAATAAAGCCAACAGTAGACTTTGGAATATTTCGGAGCGAGGACATTTCACGACTGGATTTATTGCGCAGGTGGTATCCTATGACAGTTCCACGCTGGAAATCACTGAGCTGTTGAGAGCGGCCCATTCTTTCTTTGTAGAAACAGTCTCCATGCCTAAGTGCTTGATTTTATACACCTGTGGCCGGGCCAAGTGATTAGGACACCTGATTCTGATCATTTGGATTGGTGGCCAAATACTTTTGGCAATATAGTGTATATGTATGTGTGTTTATATACATATATATGTATGTGTATACTGTATATACATATATATTAGAGGTGTCAAACGATGAAAATATGTATTTAATATTTATTTTGTTCGTCGTTAAAATGATTCCCGGGCGCTGCCACCACTGCTGCTCACTGCTCCCCTCACCTCCCAGGGGGTGATCAAGGGTGATGGGTCAAATGCAGAGAATCATTTTGCCACACCTAGTGTGTGTGTGACAATCATTGGTACTTTAACTTTAACTTTAACTCAAAATTAATCATGATTAATTGCAGATGGATACGTTTTTCATCATTAGTAAGTGTACCCAAGACAGATACATTTCAAGTTTTAATAACATGGCTGAATAATTAATTTGCTGTTATGAATTTTTTTTAAACACTATTCTGTTTCATCTAGCTTAACAAAAAAAGGACATAACTACATTTTTAATGAAAACAACAACAACAAAATTGCCTGGTGCCTTGCCATATTAAGCATTTTGTAGAAATACAGAATTTGTATTCCTCTTATAGGAGCACTTGAATTCAGAGGAGGAACTACACAATGCTTAGATACCAGTTTCACGCAATAATAACATAAAATGTCTTAATGTGGACTGTTAAAATCCTGCTTTTATTGTCGATGATGTTTGGTGATGTAATCTTTGATATTTCTGTGAAGACCGGGTCGCATCGTGATGCGGGGTTTGTTCTCCCAGGAATGCAGACGGGCTTCGGACACAGCGTGCAGGTAGGAAATGATTTATTTAAGGAATAAATCAGACGGGAACAAAGAAAAACGTGCTCATAGCATTTAAGGCAAAAACTAAATGGGCTAGCGTGGGAGCTAGCAAGCAAAATAGCCTAGCGTGGAAGCTAGCAGGTATAGAGCAGGAAACAAACGTCGTCAACTGTTGCATAAAGCAAATTAGGAAGCCAGACCGATTAGTGCCCGGACAACAGGTGAGCGTCCCAAACACTAACCAGAGGCAGGTGAGTGCAATATGCCGTCATGGCAACTGAACCAAACAAAATCAAGAGGTGCTGAAAACACAAGTGACTAGAAAACGTAAACAGACTATGATCCGGGCAGCGGATCATAACAATTTCTACCTGAATAAATGTTTCTAATATTCTGTACATTACATGTTGCACAAGTTAATGGTATGTTTTAATTTTCTCTATTTATTAATATAATGTAATATTCAGCCTGATAAACATTCTGTTATTAAGGACTCAACTGGAACATGTCGTAAAATAATTCACATAATTGTTATTCCTTAACTGATGTACAAGCATTTTTTGGGGGGGGATATCACAGAATACCACTACAAAACATATTTGACAAAGCATGATCATAATGTAAGACTTTTTTTGTTTTTTGTTAATGTAGTTAAAGAGGATGTACAGTGTTTTGTTTTATTTAAAAGCCAGAAAAGTGATTGGTTGGAGAAGGTGTCTTGACATGTTTTGATGTCAGACCCTATTGTTTGCAATAAAAAAGTCCCTTTTTGACTTTCTGCCTATCGTGTTTTATTTCTGTTGAGCTTTTATCCCATTTTACTAAAGCAGTCACAGTAACAATCTACAGTACATGTTATGTTATTAATGCAGGCTGCACAGTGGAAGAGGGGTTAGTGCTCGTGCCTCACAAGAAGAAGGTCCTGGGTTCGATTCTTTCTATGTTTGCATGTTCTCCCAGTGACAGTGTGGGTTCCCTCCGGGTACCCTGGCTTCTTCCAAAGACATGCACCTGGGGCAGTGACGTGCAGTCACGAGAGGCAGGTGAGGCATCATGGAAAGAAAAAAAATTTAAAAAGAAATTGTTTTTATTAAATTGTTATATGTATCCAGTGATTATACTATAAAGTTATTTTCCATTTAACTTCACCCGTTTTAGATTATTTTTATTTAAAATCGCTGAATTTTCACATTTGCCGTTCAAATACTGAGAAGAGACGGTGCGGTGAACAGCAGCCAGTTGAGGCACGTCACTGCGTTGTGCCTCACCATGGATTGCGGACTCGCTAACTGCTGGCCTGCTGTGCAGTGAGACCGTATTGCTATATGAATTATATTATACATTTCCATAGTTTAGTTAGCTGAGGTATATAATGTACAGTGTATTTTGTCAACAACTGTATGTGTGTAACGTATTTCTTGTGCTGAGCGATCATAAAATGGCTGCAAAAGGTGCACTGGCTGAGGCTCGCCTCCTGCACCCCCGCCGTAGAATGCACGGCAACCCCTGACGGGAGTGTTATATCAACTAAAGCCCACACTTAAACTTTCCACGTGCAAGATTGAATCTATTTAAAAAAGTTATTTCATAAGAAGCCAAAAAGTGCAAAAACAATAATGTTCGTGTTGGAGGAGTTGTGAATGACTGCAGGGCCACAACATTAGGTACACCTGCAGACTGCAGGTGTACCTAATTCATAACTCCTCCAACACGAAAATTATTGTTTTTGTACTTTTTGGCTTCTTATTAAATAACTTTTGTAACCTATTTTTATGGGCTTTCCTCTTTGTGATGTTAAGTTCCTGTTATGCGCTGTTATACAGCATATGCCTTGAGCTCTTATTTTGAAGGCGCTAAGAGCGGAAGTGATGACACGTTGGAGTTGAGCGGAAGTTTTTGAAAGAAGGTAAATAAAGTGGTCCTCGTGTAAACTGGAGCCTCCGTGTTTGTTATTTTGTAGTTTCATACAGTATAGGCGACATTTATAAACCCTTGGTTACACTTTTTTAAATAGATTAAATCTTGCACGTGGAAAGTTTAAGTGAGGGCTTTAGTTGATATAACACTCTCGTCAGGAGGTGCATTAATCCAGCACAACAGCGGCTCATGGACTTATTTTATAAGTAAAGGTAAGACCATAATAACGTTTTTTTTTATTAAATGTGCTTTTTTGTGTACTACAGTTTGTATGTGTAAAGTTAAAGTTAAGTTAAAGTACCAATGATTGTCACACACACACTAGGTGTAATGAAATTTGTCCTCTGCATTTGACCCATCCCCTTGATCACCCCCTGGGAGGTGAGGGGAGCAGTGGGCAGCAGCGGCGCCGCGCCCGGGAATAATTTTTGGTGATTTAATAACCCCCAATTACAACCCTTGATGCTGAGTGCCAAGCAGGGAAGAATGCTGGTATGAGCTTTTAAACATAACCCGTTAACTGCTGCCAATCAAATGGTGAATAAGATACTCTTTAGGGTTCATATGTTTGTAAATCTGACTGTGATGAAGTCAGTGCCTCACCAGCCATGAACCTCACCGCACGTCACTGACCTGGGGATTGGTCGATGGGCAACTCTAAATTGGCCCTAGTGTGTGAATGTCTATCTGTGTTGGCCCTGCGATGAGGTGGCGACTGGTTCATGGTGTTCGCCCGAGTGCAGCTTGGATAAGCTCCAGCACCCCCGCAACCCCGAGAGGGACAAGCGATAGAAAATGGATGGATGTTATCAATGCATCTTACCTGTAATCTAAACATGGAAGTGAAGCATCCACCCACCTCAGAATGACCGTCCCACGGCAAAAAATAATAATTTCTTGTAGAGAGAACCACTTGCCATGACTTTGGACTTGATACTTCAATATTGTATCCTTTTCTTTGTCCTATTTTGTTGTTTTCCCACTTGTGTCTCGTCAGGAACAAGTGAAAGTAACCAAGTTACCTCCGGCCACGGTAATGCCTGAGGGTCAAAAAAGAAGGGGTTGTGCGTTAATCGGCCGTTGTAAAAATGACTGCTGTTATTGAAACTTACAGTAGGTTAGGGTCGTCCCGATACCAATATTTTGGTTCAGGTACCTAAAAGTATTTTGATACTTTTCAAAATAAAGGGGACCACAAAAAAATTCATTTTGGCTTCATTTTAACACAAAATCTTATGATGCATATGTTTCTAATTGCACTCTAAGAACAATTTTAGAAGGTTAGAATTAAAATCAAAATGCATTAAATACACTGGGCTTTTCTCAAGGAACAATGTGTATATATTTCATATAGCCTGCCATAATCTAGGATTAGGTTAGAGTATAACACAAAGCTTTATTTGCATTGTATTAAATGCTTAATGATTTATGGTTCTTCCTATGTGGGGTTTGCATTTTCTCCCCGTGACTGCGTGGGTTCCCTAAGGGTGATCTGGCTTCCTCCCACCTTCAAAGACATGCACCTGGGGATAGGTTGATTGGCAACACTAAATTAGCCCTAGTGTGTGAATGTGAGGGTGAATGTTGTCTGTCTATCTGTGTTGGCCCTGTGATGAGGTGGCGACTTGTCCAGGGTGTACCCCGCCTTCTGCCCGAATGCAGCTGAGATAGGCTCCAGCACCCCCCCCCCCCCCCCCCCACTCTTGGTCTTGCTTTAAGACAAATAAAATCATGAGTAATTACTAAAAACATTACTATAGCTAAAAGTACACAGATAGAACATGTCGCAGGTAAAACCAACATTGTTAAAAATAAATCACAAATTGTAGGAATTTGTTACAAAATTCAGTCATTTCACATGCATTAGTTTATGTTACGTGGCAGTGTCGTGTCTAGGGGCTAACCTGGGTGGCATGTGCTGCCCCTAGAATCTCATAGACCACTGATTTGAAGCAGTGTTTTTCAATCTGTGCTATGCGTACCACTTGGGCTCCACATAATGGTATGCCAAAGAATTGCTTAATTCAGGAGTCCCCAAACTTGTGCCCAAGACCCAACCTCCGAGCTGATGATTTTAGGTTGTCCTGAAGAATTTGGAGGTAATCCTCCTTCTTCATTGTCCTATTTACTCTCTGTAAAACACCAGTTCCATTGGCAGCAAAACAGGCCCAGAGCGTAATACTACCACCACCTTGCTTGACGGTAGGGATGGTGTTCCTGGGATTAAAGGCCTCACCTTTTCTCCTCCAAACATATTGCTGGGTATTGTGGCCAAACAGCTCAATTGTTGTTTCATCTGACATCACGTGGACAAAGATAAGACCTTCTGGAGGAAAGTTATGTGGTCAGATGAAATGTTTGGCCACAACACCCAGCAATATGTTTGGATGAAAAAAGGTGAGGCCTTTAATCCCCGGAACACCATTCCTACCGTCAAGCAAGGTGGTGGTAGTATTAAGCTTCGGGCATCTTTTGCTGCTTTACAGAGAGTATATGGGACAATGAAAAAGGAGGATTACCTCCAAATTTTTCAGGACAACCTAAAATCTTCAGCCCGGAGGTTGGGTCTTGGGCGCAGTTGGGTGTTCCAACAGGACAATGACCCCAAACACATGTCAAAAGTGGTAAAATAATGGCTAAATCAGGCTAGAATTAAGGTTTTAGAATGACCTTCCCAAAATCCTGACTTAAACGTGTGGACAATGCTGAAGACACAAGTCCATGTCAGAAAACCAACAAATTTAGCTGAACTGCACCAATTTTGTCAAGAGGAGTTGTCAAAAATTCAACCAGAAGCTTGCCAGAAGCTTGTGGATGGCTACCAAAAGCGCCTTATTGCAGTGAAACTTGCCAAGGGACATGTAACCAAATATTAACATTGCTTTTGACCCAGCAGATTTTGTCACGTTTTCAGTAGACCCATAATAAATTCATAAAAGAACCAAACTTTATGAATGTTTTTTGTGACCAACAAGTATGTGCTCCAATCACTCTATCACCCCCGTGATAGAGTGATTGTGTGGGTGGACAATAAGCTGGACTGGACTGTTAACACGGACCACTTGTACAGGAAAGGACAGAGCAGGCTATACTTCCTGAGGAGGCTGCGCTCTTTCAACATTTGTAAAAAAAACTCTTGTGGATGTACTACCAGTCTGTGGTTGCCGGTGTTCTGTACTACATCGTAGTGTGCTGGGGGGTAAGTACATCTAAGAAGGACAGCTCCAGACTGGAGAAACTGATCAGGCGGGCCGATTCTACGATCGGAATAAAACTGGACTCATTGGTGACGGTGGCAGAGAAGAGGACTGTGGAAAAACTAGTGAGCATCCTGGATGATGCCAGTCACCCTCTGCATACCGTTGTCAATAGCCAGAGGAGCCTGTTCAGTGCTAGACTGCTTCATCCCAAGTGCAGGACTAATAGACTCAAAAACTCCTTTGTCCCACACGCCATTAGACTGTACAACTCCTCTCTGGGGGGGAGGGAGGGTACTCGGATGACAGGGGATGCAAAACAATAACAGTGCAATACTTTTTCATAACATGGTCACTACTGTCTAGTTTATCTTGTTATATTCTTATTTTACTGTTATATTTGTATTCTCATTGTTGCTTTGTATTTGTATTCTTATTGTAACATTTTTCTATTTTGTTTTCTTTTATACCCCCATTATTTACTTTTTACTTTTTAAATTCGATCTCAACTCTGTACACTGCTGCTGGAATTGTAATTTTCCTGAGGGAACTCTCCTGAAGGAATCAATAAAGTACTATCCATCTATCTATCTATCTATCTATCTATCTATCAATCTATCTATTTATCTATCACAAAAAAATAAGAGTTGTAGAAATTATTGGAAACTCAAAACTGCCATGACATTATGTTCTTTACAAGTGTATGTAAACTATATATATATATATATATATATATATATATATATATATATATATATATATATATATATATATATATATATATATATATACATATGGTCTTTACAAGTGTATGTAAACTATATATATATATATATATATATATATATATATATATATATATATGTTCTTTACAAGTGTATGTAAACTATATATATATATATATATATATATATATATATATATATATGTTCTTTACAAGTGTATGTAAACTATATATATATATATATATATATATATATATATATATATATATATATATATATATATATATATATATATATATATATATATATATATATATACACATATAGTTTACATACACTTGTAAAGAACATAATGTCATGGCGGTTTTGAGTTTCCAATAATTTCTACAACTCTTATTTTTTTGTGATATATATATATATATATATAAATATATATATATATATATATATATATATATATATATATATATATATATATATATATATATATATATATATATATATATATATATATATATATGTGTGCACATATGTATACATATTTGTTTGTGAGTGCCAAATAAATTCCTGGTAACATATGATCACTGGTGGTGTTCTTGTTGTATTGTTGAGGTTTAAAAATGTTTAAACTCTGAGCAAATTGCAAACATATCCTTTAACTTTTGTTCTAATTTTTGACGCGCTCACCTCCTGTCACTGTCGTTATTCGTTACTTGGCTGATTGTGTATTTTTGGTGGAAGCCAACTTATTCCTCGCTTTATGGTTCCAAGCACTATCCTTAAATGAAACGGATGTCAGCTGGTGCAGCTGTGCGTTGGTAAACCTTACTCCCTTACGCCTTAAGAGTCGCACCGGACAACAAGCTGGCAGTTCAGGCTTCTGACTTGCTTTCTTAGGGCTCTCGACTCTCAGTTTTTTGACGCTGGTTTGATCCAGACGTGTTAAACCAACACGTTTGAACATGTTTGCCTAAAATTTTAAGAGCGAGTGAAAAACTGGTCAAAATGCAGTTGAACCAGACTTAATTAAAACCCTTGGTAATAATCATTTGCAAACTGAATAAAAGGATAATGACCAATGGAAATGGATATTTTAAACCTTTACTCAAAGCGTTCTTTTTTTGTTCTGTCACATTATGGTGACAATGTTTTTCATTTAGACTGGCTATACGAGTTCAAAGCTTTTTACGACGCATGTTTCTCAGACCGTGTTATGATCGAGTGAAGAAAGCAGTGAAGGTTGCCATAGGGCTGTGTCAGTCAAACACCGCTTGTGTGGGTCAAGTGAAGGCTAAATTGTGCTGCTTACACTGCACCCTGCTATGGGAAGCAGGTTAAAGTCCAACATGATGTAGTAGCAAAAATGTACGGTATCATAAATTCATAATTTCAAAGTGATAATGAGTGGCATAAAAGCCAATGAGTCAAACCCTGGGTGTGACTGAACAACGAACATCCTTTACGTAATGGAATTATCCCAAATCTAAAGATATTGGAATCTGGGGAGTGGAAACTGTTGGTATAAACCAAGCCCATTCAACTGGCAGCTCGCGGGCCACAAAGCGTTTTATTTGGCCCGCCGAACATCACCCAAATCGTGATGTCTTTTGTATTTGTGGTCATGCTATTTGTCTGAGAGTAATCCTGGCGATCAAAGATGTAGAGCTAAATTTGACCAGTAGAGTGCGATAACGCTACACCTTAGGTTTAGTTGTGATGAGTCACATTCATTGTGTGCAATGTTTGATGTGGATGTTGTATAATTTCTACAAGCGTAAACATCTGTAAACAGAGACCACCAGCTGTCATCATGAGATTCACAAACAGAAAAAAGAAAATCGCACTATTAAGGCAAGGACGCAAACTCAAAGGTACAGATGTTTTCATAAATGAACATTTGACCAAGAAAAATGCTGACATCGCAAGAATCGCACGACAACTTAAAAGGCAAAGCAAGATTCAACAAACCTGGGTAACGAACTGTAAGATCTTCATCAAACTAAATGGGACGCCGGAGGAAGCAAAAGTCTTGGTGATAAGGAAAATAGAAGATCTTGATAAGTATTGACATTGATGCAGTACTTGGTATCAATGTAGCTTTGTGACTTTTACATCATCTCAATGCTACCCACACCAAGAACACAGACCACACCAAGTATTGATATGGACATGTTACAGAAGATCCTACAACGTCAACAAAAAGAACTGGACATGTGTGAGTATCAAAAGCACGCCACAACAGAGACTGATATGGACATAGACCCTGATAAAAATGTTTTCTCTGCGATTGTTAAAAACTGTAATTATTTTATCCGTGAACAATATGAAAACAGTGTAAAAACAGAAGATAGTCTCTCAATAATACATTTCAATAGTTGAAGCATGTACACTAACTTTGAGGCTATCAAGGATTACTTGAAAGAATTTAGTCATCCATTTACCATTATTTCAATTACTGAAACCTGGTTCAACAATGATAAAGGTATTGATTTAAGTCTGAATGACTATGAATTAAGATACATAAACAGAATAAGTAAAATAGGAGGAGGGGTCGCATTGTACATTCATAAATCTGTTACATTTAAAGTTTTAACAAACATGACCATAGGAGTCGATGGATTATTTGAATGTGTAACAGTGGAAATCCTAAATGACAAAAAGACAAATATCTTCATGAGCTGAGTATATCGGGCACCTGGTTCAAGCATAGAAACTTTCAATGAGTGGATGGGTAAACTATTTTCCTCTGTGAACCAAAAAAACTTATCTATCTGTGGTGATTTTAACATTGATTTGTTGAACTCAACCAAGCAAAAGCATGTTGATTACTTCATTGACACAATGTACAGCTTGTCTCTATATCCAACCATAACCAAACCAAGCAGAATAACAACACATAGTGCCACAATCATTGACAACATTTTTACTAACATTATGGGAAATCAAGTCACCAGTGATCTATTTATATGTGATATCACTGACCATTTACCTGTCTTTACTTTATATGACTGTCATCTCAAGAAAACCAAAAACTATGGCAAAAATCTCTAAACGAATAACAACTGAGGAAACAATCTGTGCCCTAAACAATAGTTTAGCAGTTCAGAACTGGACTTCAGTATACAGAGAAACAAATGTGGACAGTCCTTATTGTAGTTTTTTAGACATCTTTACTTCCCTGCATAATAAACATTGCCCCGTGAAAGAATATTGTATAAAAGGAAAAAACAATAATAGCCCTTGGATCACAAAAGGGATAATTAATGCCTGTAAAAAGAAAAACAATCTCTACAAACTTTTCATCAAAATAAAAACAAAAGAAGTCGAACAACGATACAAGAAGTACAAAAATAAATTAACTGATATTATAAGAACAAGCAAACGGTTATATTATCAAAAAAAACTATATGAAAACAAAAACAATATAAAAGGAACTTGGGATGTTTTGAATAGTCTAATCAAACAAGGATATTCAAAGTTGACATATCCAGATTACTTTATTGATGAAAACGGTGAATATTATAATATGAGTAATGTAGTAAACAAGTTCGATAGTTTTTTTGTAAGTGTAAGTCCTAAATTGGCAGTTGATATCCCAGACAATGGAGTTACAAAATCAACTATTGAACAGAATTCTTCGTCATTCTTCCTCTCAGCTACAAATGAGCAGGAAGTGACAAACATTGTGCGGAAGTGTAAAAGTAAGTGCTCCACTGACTGCCATGATATCAGCATGATATTGGTTCAAAAGTTATACTGAATATTGTCCAACCCTTGACTTATATATGCAACCTATCATTCCAGACTGGCTGCTTTCCAAGTCAAATGAAAATCGCTAAGGTAACTCCGCTCTTCAAAAGTGACAGCAAACACGCTTTCACCAATTACAGACCAATCTCTCCTTTGCCTCAGTTCTCAAAAACTTAGAGAAACTATTTAACTCTCGACTTGAATCTTTTCTTGAGAAGCATCATATAATCAATGACGGTCAGTATGGCTTTAGGTCCAAACGAACAACTTCAATGGCGATAACTGAAGCTATTGAAGAAATTACGAATGCACTGGAGCATAAAATATATGCAGTTGGTATTTTTATTGATCTAAAGAAAGCCTTTGATACCATTAATCATTCAATTCTACTAGATAAAATGGGAAGATATGGAATTAGGGGGCTGGCTGGTGACTGGTTAAAAAGTTATTTCACAGGGAGGGTACAGTTTGTTAAAATGGGTACATTTTTATCTGATTCTCTTGGTATTGCTTGTGGTGTCCCCCAAGGGTCCGTGTTGGGGCCAAAACTGTTTAATGTATATATTAATGATATGTTTAATACTTTCAAAATACTGAAATTTATACTATTTGCAGACGACACAAATATATTCTACAGTAGTGATGACTATAATGAGCTCATAAATACAGTAAACACAGAACTAAACATAGTAAAAAAAAAAATGGATGGACACAAATAACTTATCTTTGAATATAAATAAAACTAAGATAGTGAAGTTTGGAAATCGCAACATAACGTCTGAACATAAAATAAGTATTGATGGTACCCAAATTGAAATCGTAAATGAGAATACATTTTTGGGAGTAATAATTGATAGTAAACTATCATGGAAACCTCATGTCAGACACCTTAAAACAAAATCTCCAAAAGCCTCTCAATTATAAACAAAGCAAAACTATACCTCAATGAAAATGCACTCCGCACTCTATACTGCACCTTGGTGCTGCCATACCTTACATACTGTGTTGAAGTATGGGGGGATACTTTCCACAACACAATTCATCTTCTGATCATATTACAGAAAAGAGCAGTGCGGATCATTCACAACTTTTTAGAACATACTCATAATCTGTTTATGCAATCAAAGTTGCTCAAATGTGGTGACCTTGTTAAATATAATATACATTAATAATCTTATATAAAGCATTTAACAAATGATTGCCGCCTAATCTACAACGTTTTTTTAATAAGACGAGTGCAGGCTCATAACTTGAGAGGCTTTGGATATTTCTTATTGCCGAGAGCTCAAACCACTCGTAAACGTTTTTGTGTGTCAAAACAAACTGGATTTACAACACAAGCAATGCCAATCTATTAATCGATTTAAACTATTATACAAACATGGGGTCTGGTTCAAATATAGAGATGAGGGTCTTTAATTTGACCTGCTGCTATACTCTGTTTCAAAGTGTTAACATGTGCTCAATGTTTCCTTACCATTATTGTTATGTTGTCTATTATTCCTACATTGTTGATACACATTATTGTTACAGTGTAATAATTATTGTTACCTGTGGTAATGCCACTATGATACAACATCTATATTATAATCCTTGAACAAAGTAAAGAGTGAAACTCATGTGAATAATCACTGAATGGAGAACTGGGGGTGGGATTAAATAAATGATCTTCTTCCCACTCCCTTTCAGGCAAAACTGGACAATCATGCACTATATTAATTTATATTATTATGTTTTGTCAACTTGTACTTCTTTATGTCATTGCCTGAAATAAATAAATAAATGAAAAATAAAATAAAATGAATTGTGTGAATGTATTACTAAGCTTTTTACGAATCAAATTAATCAATTAATCGCTGCAGCCCTCGAGGGCATTGAGAGTTTTGCATGCCGTCTTGTAATATAGCAGTTAATTTAAAGACAAGTGACATTCCGTATTGTTAACCAATCAATAGACTGCATGCGTCAAGCTGCACCCATTTTGCTCATTTGGCACAGTCTGACTGCAGTGTTATCCTAAGAAGGGTGACATGCTTCACAACCTTTGGCAAAAAAAAAAGCATACCATATTCAGTTCCCCCAGGATTTTGCGATGTTCCGATAGCATCAATCCACGCAAATTTAACCAAAATCTGCAAATTATGTGCGCCCCATGCAATTTTGTTCAGTCCCTGCAATTTCCCCGAATGTTGTGGGCCTTGTGGCCAATCGTTGACATTTTTGTCAATCAAATTTGTCCCAGCAGCCCTCGGACACAAAGCAACTGTCTAACCATTCAAATGTCTTCCTGCATCGTCTCTCATCTTTACTTCCTTGTTTACATTGACAGATTCATTTATTCACTCATGTATTATTTTTCATTCACTCATTTACCAGCAATAAACACAACTAGAGATTGCTCTCAACAGTTACCCTATGTTACAATAAAACAATAATAATAATAATAATGGATTAGATTTTATATCGCGCTTTTGCTGTTTTTAGATACTCAAAGCGCTCACAGAGAAATGGGAACCCATCATTCATTCACACCTGGTGGTGGTAAGCTACATTTGTAGCCACAGCTGCCCTGGGGTAGACTGACGGAAGCGAGGCTGCCAGTTTGCGCCTACGGCCCCGCCGACCACCACCTACCATTCATTCATCATTCATTCACCAGTGTGAGCGGCACCAGGGGCAAGGGTGAAGTGTCCTGCCCAAGGACACAACCGCAGCGATTTGGATGTCAAGAGGCGGGGAGCGAACCTGCAACCCTCAGGTTTCTGGCACGGCCGCTCTACCAAACTACGCCAAGCCGCCCCAAATAATAATAAATAATAAATCAACAATAAACATGCCAGCAGATGGAGAACAATGTTGATTAAAGATATGTAGTAAATAAACTAAGCCTACATTTACATGATATGAATTAAAAAATATATTGGAAATAACTTATATACATATGCACTAGAGATGCGCGGTTTGCGGGCACAACCGCGGAGTCCGCGGATTATCCGCGTATCCGGCGGATGAAATTTAAAAAAATTAGATTTTATCAGCGGGTCGGGTCGGGTCGGGTCGGGCGATTGAAATTAAAAAAAATTAGATTTTAAATAGATTCAGGCGGGTGGCAGTTAAACCAATTCGGAAATATATATACATAGTTAAATGTTGTTACCCACATACGAAAAACGAGCAAGCACCTGCTGCATATGCCACAACAGAAGAAAAAAAAAAAAAGACATGGACACTTTTACGGAGCGGAGAAGGCCCCCGACGCCTCGCCGGGGTCCGGGACCGAGGCCCCTTCCCCCGAGAGGGCCCCACCGGGAGCCGTAGCTGAGGCGATCCGCGAGAAGGGCCCGACGCACGTCCAGGGTCACCACCGCGCCCACCGCACCGACACCCCGCCTCGTCCGCCTTCGCCGCGGCCGGCGTCACGCGCAGCAGGTAAGCAGCTTACCTGCCCGCCACCCCCGTGGCCGGGGGCTCGTAACAGGGGTCACTCCGCGCGCTCCGCCCGCGCAGCTTACCTGCCCGCCACCCCTGTTGCCGGGGGCGCGTAACAGGGGTCACTCCGCGCGCAGTGCGCTCACGAAAGGGGTGGGGCTCACCCTGGTTGATATAGACAGCAGCTAGGACGGTGGCCATGGAAGTTGGAACCCGCTAAGGAGTGTGTAACAACCCACCTGCCGAATCAACTAGCCCTGAAAATGGATGGCGCTGGAGCGTCGGGCCCATATACCCGGCCGTCGCCGGCAGTGAGACGCGCTTGGAGGTGCGCTCAGCGCGGCTCCCATATGATTGCGCACTGGTGTGCGTCTGGGTCGTGACAGTGTGGCACGCGAATGTCTGTGCTGCGTTGGATCAGTCTCCTTTCTTTAACAGGCAAAAGCTTTATAACCTCACTAATGCCTTGCATCGTCTATATTAGATATATAACAACGGGCGGGTGCGGGCGGATGGCGGGCGGATGCGGTTCTGATCAAATGTTAGATCGGGTGGATTGCGGATGGTTGACGACTTTCTGATGCGGTTGCGGATGAAATAATTGCCTATCCGCGCATCTCTAATATGCACATATACCCGGTACATGGTAAATTGGTGTCAATGTTCAAAAATGTTTTATCTAGAATAGAATAGAATAGAATAGATCTTTATTGTCATTGTACATTGTGCAACGAAATTGCAAGCAAACTCATTTAGTGCAAACTCATAATGACACATAAAAAAACATAAGAACATGGTACTAAGATAAATAGATAAAAAATAATACATAAAATACCAAGCACACAGTCATTCTTGCAGATGCAAATGAAGCCACATTTGTTGAAATGAAATTATTTTTAGGCTTGGGGTTAATAAAACACTTCAAACACTGATTACAAATCCATAAAATCAGAAATGTATATAATATTATCGGAATTAGATAAGCCTTAATAAAAACATTGCAACTTTTGCAGGAACGTTTTGAAAAAGCTACCACAAAATCAGGCATTTCAATCCCCAATGGCGGAATATTGGTGAATTAATATTAGTTTGATGACGGTATAACCCTGTGGCTGACCCTTTGCAATGTTCTCCACCAGTGTTATCCCAAGCAGATAAAGTCCCTTGTCAGTCAGATCGAACCCTAAGACATTGTGACATTTAGTGCAAGCAGAACAATATCACAGCTGTTTATCTGACCTTTCACAAAAGCTCCCCCAACACTGAGTGGGAAGAGTAACAGTTGTTTCCAATAGTATATGTAAACAATACAGATCTCCGTTTCAAACAGGTATAGTTTCAATATAATACATCACATCCATCCATTTTTGCCGTGTGTCACATCACATATTTTACATATTTTAAAGATGACTTTAATTTGGACTATAATTTGGAATGAAGATTTTTATAGAAGTATTATTAAAACTTCACCTGTAGTTGCACATGATTGTGCAAATATTGTATATTATTCAAAACCAACAGGGACTTGATGAACATGGTGGGAAAATGTACTTGCTAATACTGCCATCCAGTGCACATAGTTTTTACTACATGCAATCTTGTATGCACCACATCACATTCTGTGACCCCCGGTTGAAAGAATGAAGACAATGCAGTTTCACCACTAAGCCTGATGACTCAATTGTCACTGGAACTATTATCTTGAAAAGACACCAACAAATAAGCCGAATTCGATACATCTGTATAACCTACAGCGTGCTTTTTTTTAGTTTGCCTGCTTTTGTCAAGCAGTGTTGATGGACCTTGCATGTGAATGGTGTTATTGAGATGCAGAGCATGCCAGAACAGGGATGGGACTGGAGCCTTCATCTGGTTAGTGCAAAGCCCAGAAATGTATGCACACACTCTGAACTAATAGCTTGGCTTACACGACATTCACAGAAGATTTGCCTATATAATGGATTTGAATTTAGGTGCGATGGCCTCTTAAAGTTGAAAATCCTGATTCTTTTTATGTTGATTTCTCCACTCTGAATACTAATGCCTGTTTGTCATTTATTTGGTATTTATTCAATACTACAATCATCCATCCATCCATTTTCTACCGCTTATTCCCTTTTGGGGTCGCGCTGGAGCCTATCTCAGCTACAATCGGGCGGAAGGCGGGGTACACCCTGGACAAGTCGCCACCTCATCGCAGGGCCAACAGAGATAGACAGACAACATTCACACTCACATTCACACACTAGGGCCAATTTAGTGTTGCCAATCAACCTATCCCCAGGTGCATGTCTTTGGAGGTGGGAGGAAGCCGGAGTACCCGGAGGGAACCCACGCAGTCACGGGGAGAACATGCAAACTCCACACAGAAAGATCCGGAGCCTGGGATTGAACCCCAGACTACTCAGCAACTTCGTATTGTGAGACAGACGCACTAACCCCTCTTCCACCGTGCTGCCCATACTACAATCATTTAAAGTTAAAGTTAAAGTACCAATGATAGTTACACACACACTAGGTGTGGCAAAATTATTCTCTGCATTTGACCCATCACCCTTGATCACCCCCTGGGAGGTGAGGGGAGCAGTGAGCAGCAGCGGTGGCCGCACCCGGGAATCATTTTTGGTGATTTAACCCCCAATCCCAACCCTTGATGCTGAGTGTCAAGCAGGGAGGTAATGGGTCCCATTTTTACAATCATGGAGGTTGAACATGGTTCTGTAAGTCAGAGGTGTACAAAGACCCAGAGCATGCTTTAGTTTTTGATTTTATACAAGAAATGTAAGAATTTGAAAACCTAAAGGTTTCTACAGACACCTTGTAATTGAAAAGAGTAATTCTGCAAATAACGATTTTTGGAATATTATGTCACTTCATATATTATTTTCAAAACTATAACATTAGCCACAGTCTTTTGAGCACTTCATTGCCCAGCAAGCACAAGACATTACAACAGCGAGGAGAACTTGTCGAATTAGATCCTGACCTTAAGCAAGTCAAACTTAACATTGGAACAACATGCTTTTTGACGACGTTTAATCAATGTTAGGTGCTGACGTTAATTTGTTCAACGAATTTTGGTCATTTCCTAACCAAAGTTTTAAAACCCAAGTACATTGTTGAAACATGCTTTTGACGACGTTTTTTTCACTGTCAGGTTGTGACGTTGATTTGACCATTGAAATTTGGTCATTTCCCAACCAACACCGCGGATCCAACGTTTGACATCAACATTGTCTAAATTTACAAATCCAACTATTTTGCAACGTTGTTTCGAAGTCACTTTTAAAGGACATGTATGTATAATCAATGTTGTATCAATGTCTTGTGCCTGCTGGGTGGATTTTTTACAGTTTACAATAACAATGAGTTTGCTTGGGTTATTGTGTATTACCTAATCTGGAGTGTAATCACATGGAAATAGATAGGATATAAATATTTTCACCGACGTGAAGAAACCAATAAGATTGTAGACCAGGGGTGTCAAACATACGGCCCGGGGGCCGGTTCAGGCCCGCGAACAGGTTTTATCCGGCCTGCGGGATGAGTTTGCCAAGTATAAAAATGTACCTGAAATGTATGAATGAAAGAAACAGCTGTTCTAAATGTGTCCACTGGATGTCGCAATAGCAATGCTTTGTATCTTAGTAGATAATGCTACATATGTACAAAATAAACCACATGATGTTAGTATATTAGTCGAGGTAAACTACATAAATAACATACTGTAATTTGATTTTGATTAAAAAAAAAGTATCTTGATGGATTGAAAATTAACACCACTGAGTTGACTCATGAACATTTTTATATAATTCATTCAGAAAATATAAATAACGTATATATACTATACCTGTCATGTGTCTTGATCATGTTTTGTTTTAGTTATGTCCTGTATGGTTTTTGGTCACTTAGTTCCTGCTTTTTCACTCCCTTGTTTTGTTTCCATGGTTACCCATTCGTTTCACCTGTTGCACATTTTGATTCATGCACCTGTCACTAATCATGTCACTGTTATTTAAGCCTGTCTTTTTCTGTTGGTCGGCCTTGCGACATTACCTATTGATACTCTTATTTCATGCCATGCCATAAGTTCTATGCTCTTTCCATGCTTGAACAAGTAAGTTTTGTTTATTCGTGTCACAGTAAGTGTTTTCGTTTTTATGTCCATAGTCTTGCCTTTGTTCTAGTTTTTTGTTTCATTAGCCAAGTTTGTACTTCCGCCTTGAGCGCGCTTTTTGTTCCTTTTTTATAGTAAAATTAAATCATGTCCTTACCTTCAAGCCATGTCCACTCCAACTATTCTTGCATCCCGTGAAAACAAACACCCCATAGTCCACGTCATGACAATACCACAATAGTACAGTGGTACCTCAACTTAACAGTGGCCCAACTTAAGAATGTTTTGAGATAAGAGCTGTCTCTCGGCTAATTGCTATGGTTTAAGTTGCAAGTCCAAATTTAAGTTACAAGCATCCCAGCCATTAATTGGTGTAGCAAATGTAAAAGTGAACCTCGTAAAATCCGCCCAAAACCTCTAGTCTTACTCGCTAGCATTAGCTTATAGCTAGATATCGACATAACTTTGTTTTTCCAACCATGGGAAGGGAGAAAGTGAGCAGTACAGGAAAGTGCTGGGAAACAATCAAAAACTTGAACGAGCGTGTCACCGACTTGGCGAAGCAATTTGAGTGTAGCACTACTAGTCTGCACAATACTGAAGCAGAATGTGTCTAACGCCAGCCAGGAATGTTAAGATGATATCTAAACAGCGGACATTTATCCATGAAAAATATGATGCTGATGGTGTGTTTGACTGATAAGCAGCTGGAAGGAGATACTATAGAAGTCTACTCTCCAAGGTAAATGCCATACATTATTAATTCATTACTTCATAAAATTACTGTGGCTGATTGTAGTACACTATTGATTGTTTTTTATTTCTTATCTTAGCTTCATCACATAACCAATTGAGCTTGTAAGTTGAGGTAAGATTGTACATGACTGTGCGTTGAAAATAATTGTCTTTGCATTAGAGTGGGAATAAATCACAAAAGGCCAGAAAAGAAAAAAGAGACACAGAATTGATAATCACTAGGTTGGTTTATCTCAAAATCACCTTCTGACATTTTGTTTTTATGACAAAATACAACCTCAATGATGTTTTGCCCCACTGTTAATGGATTATGTTATCATTTATGATGACACTCAAATTAATATCCAGAGTGACCCCTCAAAACAAAACAGAACTCACAAATCTTTGAATAATATTTTTAATTCAAATGTTTATTCCTTTCTTTTCAGGGTATACACGTCGACTTTGTGCATGAAATATTGGAACGATAATATTTTACAACATGTCTTGAATAACCAAGGAAGAAACATTTTGCATGGAGGCGTATTCCACAAATCATACACTGTAGTCAGTGCAAGCACATTTTTGGAGAAAGTTTTCATGTGGTCATGCTCCATCATCAGAGTAGAATTTTTGACTTGCTTCAAGAGTTCAGAGTATTGACGTGCGCAAAATCTTGTGAATCTAGAAACGTGTTCGAGTAACTGACAATTTTCTGTGACGTATGCAAGTTTGCCTCCCATTTGGGGCATATTGTGAAAAGCACTTGACTTTTATATGAAGTGATAACTGAAATTTTGGGAAATGATCGTACACAGATTGATTGTTTAAGACAAGCAAATTTAAATCTGGCCCGTTATTTATTTCTCAACATTTTATGAGTTCTGTTTTTTGGGGGGGTCACCTTTGTCATGTACAAAATAAAAAATGTGCATTGATAGAAAGTAACTTAAATCTTTTTTAACCTGCTCTGCTTGACAGCTAAGCATTCAGTATGTATTAAATTGTAATGTGTTGTAAATATTTTTTTCTGGTATGTTAAAAAAAAGAAGAAAAAAAGACCCAAAACAATAACAACAATGATTGATAAATGAAAATAATAATAAAAGAAATAACAACATAATGATATCCGAACATGTATACAGTTACATAAAGAGTTTCGCATTCTAACATGTCCGAAAAGAAGAAGGAATATGCACATCTTATTTAATCCAACGTCTTTCCTGTCAGGAAATAATTTCTAACACAATAGTGCACCTACTTTTTTTATTTTAACATCCATCAATCCATTTTATACCGCTTGTCCCTCTCGGTGTCGCGGGGGCGGTCTATCCCAACTGCACTCGGGTGGAAGGAGGGGTTCACCCTGGACAAGACGAAATTAATGAATAAATAAATATCAATACATTCACATAGATAGGTAGTTAATTTACTGAATATATACAGTATGTAATAGATTATGTGTCATTCATCAATCAGGTTCAAGATTTGTATCAGTGTTCCTCTTACATGTACTTTGTAAACACATTGAGTTTGAACAACTTCCCAAACTAGACACATCAGTACATTGTTTGATTTCTTTGCTTAATCCATTTCATAATTAATGTCACGGTGCAGGCGCAAACCCGCATATCATCTGCTGCAAGCGCAGCCGGCACCTCCGCTAGAAGCGCACCGGGACACGCCCGTGCTCACTCTTTCCGCATCGCGGCCAAGCACCTACACGGCTGCAGACAATCAGCTATCTGCGCACCTGGGTCTGATGAGGGCAGACAGAATAAAGACCAGCGGACCCGTAGAGCCAGTGCCGGAACATAGTTCAGTCCTTGTAGTAAGCATCCCGTCTCTGGCTTCCCTTCGCATACTTGCTCTCTCTGTGCTTTTCCCTGTGCCCGTGTCTTATGTCCTCTGTGTTCCCCGCAGTATTCCCTCTGTTTCCCGTGATCGAGCTGTGTGCCTCAACTTCCCACTGGATTCTGGACTGCCTCTCTCGATCCTCGACCCCTGCTTCGACACGGACCTCGTTGCCTCTCTCCAGCCCCCGACCTCTCGCTAGCCCATGGACTGCCTTCTCGCCTTGCCCTTTTGGTCTGATGAAGGAGTCATCCAACACAGGTGTGGGTCTGGATGGACCGTAGTCTACCTCAGGCAGGAGACTACGGTCCATCCAGACCCACACCTCCGCCACCTGAACAGTTTTTTCCCCTCTGCCATCAGGCACATGAACAAAAACAAGATCTGATAGCTCAGTTACAGCTCATTTTATTACCTATTCTGTGTTATATGCGTATTATGTTGCACGATTGCACCAAGAAAAATTCCTAGTTTGTGAACCCGTTCTCAAACAATGGCAATAAAACTATTCTGACTATGGTAACATTTACATTGTTAATTCTACACATCGTCTGGCACTATTCACGCTTAGTAGCATACACACCCCAACACATCATCAGCATCAGTTTCAATAAACCTATTGAACTGATCCCCTGCCGTATGTAACAATGTAATTCCATATACTGGTATACTAAAGGTCTTAAGTGTTGTACGTGCATACAAATCTTTTAAGTTACATTTTTCCTCTAAGGATATATTTCTCCTCTTTTGTTGAGAAGAATTGTTGTACATTCTTGGGTATCAGATTATAGTTTGCTTTGTACACAATTTTAGCTGTTTGCAAAAGCCCCAAGTCTGAATTTCAATATTTTTTTATTCTATAAATAAAGGGTTTGAATGTTCTCTATGTTCAATATTATGTATTATTCTAACTGACCTTTTTTGTAACACCGTTAGTGAATCAATTGTACTTTTGTAGTTATTTCCCCATATTTCTACAAAATAACCCAGATATGGTAACACTAGTGAGCAGTAGAGAATATGGAGTGATTTTTGGTCCAGAACATATTTAGCTTTGTTCATTATTGAAATATTTCTCGCCACCCTGTGTTGTATATTTTTTTTACATGAGATTTTCATGTCATTTGATCATCTATTATTACACCCAAAAAATTGGTTTATTTTAGTCTTTCAATACCTACACCGTCTATTTGTATTTGTGTTTGACTTTCTCTTCTACTGTTACCAAATAGCATTATTTTTGTCATGTTTGTGTAATCATGTTTTGTTTTAAGTCATGTTTTGTTTAGTTTCTGGCTTTTCACTCCCTTGTCTTGTCACCATAGCAACCATTAGTTTTCACCTGTCACGTCACGCACCTGTTTCACGTCTTGAGTCACGCACCTGTTTTCGTTAATCATGTCTGTAGTATTTAAGTTCAGTGTTTTTCAGTTTGTTTTTCTGACGACCTCGCACCCCATACCGCACCACATTTATGCTCTGTCCATTCCTCTATGATCCTGCTTCATGTCCCTTGTCACAGTAAGTTTTGGTTCCATGTTTATAGTCTTTTTGTTTTTTCATAGTTTATTCTCCGCCACTGTGCGCGCTTTCATTTATTCCTTTTTTGATAAATATAAATAAATCATGTACCTCCATTCCCGTCTCGCCCGTGCCAACTTTCCGTTGCATCCTGGAAAAGCAAACACCCCGGACCAAGTCATGACAGTAGGTCGTCAGCAGACCCGCTTTTCCGCACCTGAGTTGGACATGTTCGACGAGGCTTCTTGGGCGGTCCTGTGCGCGATGGAGGAGGAAACGCGGCGCTACTCCTCCATGGAGTATAGAGACTTCATTTGGTCCCAGGACGACACAGCGTCACCTCAGCCGCGGAAGCGCCGCTCCCGACGAAGGACGTCAGGTAGAACTTCCGCGAGCCTGCAGGACACGCCGCTCCCACATGCCCCTCCCCCTCCGGGCGGAAGCAAGCAGCAGCCAGCCCGTCTTTGCCCGGATGACGTCAAACACCAGGATTTTTTTTTTCTGAATTCTTTTTCTTTTGATTCCCCGCTCCCCAGGACTCAAGCCACACCCAAGACACAAAACAATTTTTTTTCACCCACTCAATCCCAGGCACAAGAAAGACAATTTGGACAATTTAATGGGGAAGTTTCTGCCCTCCTCCGCCCACCCCTACAGAGAGTTCCAGACCGCAGGGAGCGCGTCTGGTATCCGCCCCTTGAGGGGGGGGCTAGGGCTGGGAATTGTTCAGGTGGGGTGGATCAGCATCACCTTGTCAAGCCACAGCCTCCCTCACGGCCGCCACCACCAGTCTTCCGACCTGTCAAGCCACAGCCTCCAGCACGACCGCCCTTACCAGTCTTTTACCATGCCAAGCCGCAACCCCCAGCAAGACCACCTCCACCTGCACTACCAGCTCCACGACGCCAAGCTCCGGTACCAGCTCCACGACGCCAAGCTCCGGTACCAGCTCCGGTACCAGCTCCACGACGTCAAGCTCCGGTACCAGCTCCACGACGTCAAGCTCCGGTACCAGCTCCACGACGCCAAGCTCCGGTACCAGCTCCACGACGCCAAGCTCCGGTACCAGCTCCACGACGCCAAGCTCCGGTACCAGCTCCACGACGCCAAGCTCCGGTACCAGCTCAACAAGTCCAAGAACAAGACCCGCTAAGCCAAGACCAAGACACGCCATGCCAAGACCAAGACCCGCCATGCCAAGACCAAGACCCGCCATGCCAAGACCAAGACCCGCCATGCCAAGACCAAGACCCGCCATGCCAAGACCAAGACCCGCCATGCCAAGACCAAGACCCGCCATGCCAAGATCAAGACCCGCCATGCCAAGACCCAAACCAAGACCAACACCCACGCCAAGACCAAGACCTATACCAAGACCCACGCCGAGCTTCGCCGCCTGACGCGCCACGCCGAGCTTCGCCGCCTGACTCACCACGCCAAGCCACGCCTGCCACGATGATGACGCGCCTGCCTCCTCGTCGGCCACGGATATGGCCGCTACCTGGTCGCCCGCCACGCCAAGTGCGCCCACCTCCCAGTCGGCCACGAATGTGGCCATTCCCTGGGCGCCCGCCTCGCCTGCTGCAGCGGCGTTCCACTCGCCGCCGCCACCTAACTCTGCCCCGGTGGATACGGGGACACGTGGTCTGGCGACCCACCGCCATGTCCCCCTCCCGCCCTCCCATGACTCTTGTTAATTTTTATGGACATCTGGTATCTGTCCTTAAGGGAGGGGCTCTGTCATGTTTGTGTAATCATGTTTTGTTTTAAGTCATGTTTTGTTTAGTTTCTGGCTTTTCACTCCCTTGTCTTGTCACCATAGCAACCATTAGTTTTCACCTGTCACGTCACGCACCTGTTTCACGTCTTGAGTCACGCACCTGTTTTCGTTAATCATGTCTGTAGTATTTAAGTTCAGTGTTTTTCAGTTTGTTTTTCTGACGACCTCGCACCCCATACCGCACCACATTTATGCTCTGTCCATTCCTCTATGATCCTGCTTCATGTCCCTTGTCACAGTAAGTTTTGGTTCCATGTTTATAGTCTTTTTGTTTTTTCATAGTTTATTCTCCGCCACTGTGCGCGCTTTCATTTATTCCTTTTTTGATATATTAAATAAATCATGTACCTCCATTCCCGTCTCGCACGAGCCAACTTTCCGTTGCATCCTGGAAAAGCAAACACCCCGG
Source organism: Nerophis lumbriciformis (assembly GCF_033978685.3). Lineage (NCBI taxonomy): Eukaryota > Metazoa > Chordata > Actinopteri > Syngnathiformes > Syngnathidae > Nerophis > Nerophis lumbriciformis. The sequence continues at coordinate 21,298,180 of NC_084555.2, read as the reverse complement.
ACCAAGTCGTGACAATTTTAGTTTTACTGAGATTCAAACATAATCTGTTTTTGTCAAACCTTCTTTTTAATTTGTTAATTTCTTCTGTTATTATTTGTATCAGTTTGTGTGTGGTCTCTTTTGAACAACACACAGTTGTGTTCCATCCATCCATCCATCTTCTTCCGCTTATCCGAGGTCGGGTCGCGGGGGCAGCAGCCTAAGCAGGGAAGCCCAGACTTCCCTCTCCCCAGCCACTTCGTCCAGCTCTTCCTGTGGGACCCCGAGGCGTTCCCAGGCCAGCCGGGAGACATAGTCTTCCCAACGTGTCCTGGGTCTTCCCCGCGGCCTCCTACCGGTCGGACGTGCCCTAAACACCTCCCTAGGGAGGCGTTCGGGTTGCATCCTGACCAGATGCCCGAACCACCTCATCTGGCTCCTCTCGATGTGGAGGAGCAACGGCTTTACTTTGAGCTCCCCCCGGATGGCAGAGCTTCTCACCCTATCTCTAAGGGAGAGCCCCGCCACCCGGCGGAGGAAACTCATTTCGGCCGCTTGTACCCGTGATCTTGTCCTTTCGGTCATAACCCAAAGCTCATGACCATAGGTGAGGATGGGAACGTAGATCGACCGGTAAATTGAGAGCTTTGCCTTCCGGCTCAGCTCCTTCTTCACCACAACGGATCGATACAGCGTCCGCATTACTGAAGACGCCGCACTGATCCGCCTGTCGATCTCACGATCCACTCTTCCCTCACTCGTGAACAAGACTCTGAGGTACTTGAACTCCTCCACTTGGGGCAAGATCTCCTCCCCAACCCGGAGATGGCACTCCACCCTTTTCCGGGCGAGAACCATGGACTCGGACTTGGAGGTGCTGATTCTCATCCCAGTCGCTTCACACTCGGCTGCGAACCGATCCAGCGAGAGCTGAAGATCCTGGCCAGATGAAGCCATCAGGACCACATCATCTGCAAAAAGCAGAGACCTAATCCTGCAGCCACCAAACCAGATCCCCTCAACGCCTTGACTGCACCTAGAAATTCTGTCCATAAAAGTTATGAACAGACTCGGTGACAAAGGGCAGCCTTGGCGGAGTCCAACCCTCACTGGAAACGTGTCCGACTTACTGCCGGCAATGCGTACCAAGCTCTGGCACTGAGCATACAGGGAGCGGACTGCCACAATCAGACAGTCCGATACCCCATACTCCCTGAGCACTCCCCACAGGACTTCCCGAGGGACACGGTCGAATGCCTTCTCCAAGTCCACAAAACACATGTAGACTGGTTGGGCAAACTCCCATGCACCCTCAAGGAGCCTGCCGAGAGCATAGAGCTGGTCCACAGTTCCACGACCAGGACGAAAACTGCACTGTTCCTCCTGAATCCGAGGTTCGACTATCCGGCGTAGCCTCCTCTCCAGTACACCTGAATAGACCTTACCGGGAAGGCTGAGGAGTGTGATCCCACGATAGTTGGAACACACCCTCCGGTTCCCCTTCTTAAAGAGAGGAACCACTACACCGGTTGTGTTGTCTGCAAATAATACTTTAAATTCTTTGTAACTTTACAAATGTTGTTTATATAAAGATTGAACAATTTGGTCCCAGCGCATTAAGTTAATAATTGCCACAACGTATTTTTCTGTACATCATGTGAGTCTGCTATACTCCTATGTTGAATTTCATGCAAAGGTTTGTTTATTCCAGCAATTAGATTGGCAAGGTGAAACTAACATATGACATGGGCTCATAACATCCATCTCAAGTTATTTCAAGCCTTCTTTTGATGATTATGGCTTACAGTTATAAATACCTTGAATTGAAAATCTCAGAAATTTGGTGTTTTCAAAAACTGTAAGCCATAATCATCAAAATTATACCAAAGGAAGGCTTGACATACAGTATCTAACTTTGCATGTAGTGAATTTATATCACATATTAGTTTCACATTTAAAGTTGAATTGCTGACATAAACGGACTTTTACATGATATTCACAGGTTTTGAGTTTCATCTGTGCATAATCCCCCAGTTTAAGTTGTTTATCTTCAGGCTACCAAAGCATATCGGTTTAAGAGGGGACAGACAAATAGGGAAAAAAGAAAACAACAGGACTGCACTGGGATTACATGGGGGTCCAAGTAGTCAAACTGTTTAGCACATGTTGAAAGCGTCCATTTTTATGAATGACGGGTGCAGGAGTAGCAGAGAATTGTGGAATTTTATTGGATGTTTCAGTCAAATAGCCATCTGATGCAGGAAGAGCTGGTTTCTGGTCATGGAACCTAGCTAAAAAACCTTGGAACCTAGAAAGAGAGAGAAGAGGGCTGTTACATCTTTCCTGCTCCCGGCTTCCAGACCGTAGTCGAGGAGTGCAGGGGAGACGTTCCTCCAGGGCCGATGTACTTCGGGGGCAGTGGTGTGCCGTCAGGGCCAGCAAGGCCTTCTCTGCTGGCCTAACATAACCAGAAATCATGATCATAATTAAAGATAAAAGTATTTTTTTATTTACTTTCCCTAAATATCTAAAAGTATTCATATTCTCTTCATGTCATATTATGTTCCTTCCAGCACTATTGTTTTTAGTTTATAGAGTTTTTATCCAATCAGAATTCAGCTAGTCTATGTTGCCATGCTGTACCAAATCTGTCTGAGCCTTCAGATTCAGCAATGCGGGCGTCAGTGCACTGTAAGTGAACGGGGACATACGGTGACAGACAGTTGCAATAGCCAATCAGATCACGCGTTGTTGTCAGTAAGGCCTTCTAGATGGCCTAAGGCAGATATATAGTGATGTTATGAGCCAGGTAACATAAGAACTCCATTACCCAGCATGCCACAGTAGTGAAGAGCATGTGCAGCAGAAGCCCCGTTTAGGTTGTTGAATGTAGACATGACGGCAGTGGGATGTTATTGATGAGCACGCTATGGAATAAACTTTAAGAAGTCAGCCAACACGACTCGTCTGCATCTTTTATGATTAGACAAGACAACACATATATTTGCAAGGCCATTTTCAAGACGGTTATTTAAAGAGAAACTACATCTTATGAGACCTTGTCGGCCATCCCCGGAAGCTAGCTCAGCTGTCGATGAAATGTCAGTTCAGATATTTAATTTCTTTATTTTTTCACGTTTAAATGTTTTTTTGCAATTTTAATTTTGACAGTACCACATAAGATATGTTTTAATTGCTGATGTGGGTTTATTGATTTTTAAATGCACCAGAAAAAAACCTGCTTTGTTCAACGCCCAGTAGTGCGTAAATGTGTTTCTGTATAGTATTTCTCCAGCAGTTGTCATGTGGTGACATCAATTATGGTAATCATTGAAGTCGGACATCACTGAAGGCCGAGGTGGGAAATGCACGGCCTGCCACTGTTCGGGGGTAACACCCTCCAATTTACCCGGCAGTGGGTCTTTACAGCTCCGGACTCGAGGGTGAATGACGAGGCCGGCGATTTGTTGCAACTCTGTCACTTTATTGGCGTCAGGTGTTGTCCAGTGGGTCACGGCAGCGATAAGGCGTTAGCTGATTGTGGTGAACCACCTTTACCTTAGTTCTTGGCCCTTTCTGGTTTCGATAGACCAGGTCGTCCAACTGACCCAACACATAGAATGGCCTCTCGTAAGACGGGAGGAACTTCCTCACTTTGTTCTTGGATTTCCTTGTTCCTTTGATGAGGTACCACTGTCAGGAAAAGGTGGTGACGAATCCCAAGATGCATAGATGGCAGCCTTAATGCAAGAAAACATGATTTTAATGTCCAAAATGCAGGGAAAACACGAACCAAGAACCAGGATAACAGGTTATAGAATACCAGGAAAACAGGTGACAGCACACAGAAACCAGGAAACAGGCAAACTGGAAACAGCGAACAGGAAACGAGGAACTAGGACACAGCAAACTGCAAACAGCTATCAATACTCCAGCCCTGACCGGAGGGCGAGGCAGGTATAAATAGTAGCCTGATTGGCAATTGCCACCAGGTGTGCCAGACTGCCAATCAGGTACAGGTGAGGGAAGCAAGCACTCAGGTAGACGTGCAGGAAAAGGAACCAAAATAAGAGCGCTGACAGGAAATAAAACACAAACAGAGGAACAACCAAAACATAACACAACTGTCAGTGACAAGCCTGACAACCACACAGCATCACCAACGTTGTATAGTGTGCGGTAACAGTTCTTGTCATATTGTCTCTTTGCACGTTTTACAGATTCTCAGAGAGCATCTCTGGTGATTTTGTGCACCAGCTCTAGTTGCTCTCGAAGGTGCTGGACAACGGCCGGGCCCGAGAGAGCTGGTTCAGGGTCCGGTGGCAGGCCGGATACCAGGTCCACTGGCTCGCTCACTTCCCGGCCAAACGTCATGTAGTTGGGATCAGGGCCGGCCCGTGGCATAGGCCGTATAGGCAAATGCTAAGGGCGCCGTCCATCAGGGGGCGCCACGCCATTGCCACAAATGTTGGAGAAAAAGAAAAAAGAAAAAAGTTGGTACTCCATCCATCCATTTTCTACCGCTTATTCCCTTTGGGGTCGCGGGGGGCGCTGGAGCCTATCTCAGCTACAATCGGGCAGAAGGCGGGGTACACCCTGGACAAGTCGCCAACTCATCGCAGGGCCAACACAGATAGACAGACAACATTCACACTCACATACTATTATTTCTAAATACAAAAAATAATCCCACGTTAATTAAAATGCAAAGTAAAGCCTATTTAATAGAAATATTATTTGTTACAACATTACGGCCCCCCGCACGGTGCGCCCCCTCCCTTCCCGTATCATGACTCTTTTTGGACGTGACCACATCAAAAAATCAACACAAGATGTCAAAACGGCCAAAACTGTCAGGTGCCCAGGGAAGAAAAAAGATAAAAGAAGAGGAGGAGAAACGAGAAAAGACAGAGGTAGCAGGTAGGTAACGTTAGCCTACATGAAATGATTTGTCTGTTACAGAATGTGATAGTAACCTGGCTTTTTAGCATTAATAATAATAATAATAACTAGGATTTATCTAGCGCTTTTCTAAGTACCCAAAGTCGCTTTACATGTAGAACCCATCAATCATTCACACCTGGTGATGGTAAGCTACTTTCATAGCCTCAGCTGCCCTGGGGTAGACTGACGGAAGCGTGGCTGCAATTTGCGCCAACGGCCCCTCCGACCACCACCTATCATTCATCATTCAATTCACCGGTGTGAGTGGCACCGGGGGCAAAGGGTGAAGTGTCCCGCCCAAGGACACAACGGCAGCGATTTTTTTTTTTTTTTGGATGGTAAGAGACGGGGAGCGAACCTGCAACCCTCAAGTTTCTGGCACGGTTGCTCTACCCACTAAGCTAATGTTACATGATTCGGCAATTGCTAATCAATAAATAGCTAGTTCTGTTTTAACGTCGGGTTAATATTGTGGAGGGGGCTAAATTGTTATGGAAAATAATAATGTAACGTTAGGTAATTACAGTACTCCCACCTTACATTCCTCAGGGACATTTGTATTAGATCTTTTAAGCAGGTGTTTTTGTTTACATTGTTATTGCCTTCTGGTTAGCTAATGTTTGCCCTGCAGGTAATAGTCACTTTTCCACCCCTTTGTATATTAGATATAGTTGTAAGTAAAAAAAAAAGGTCAAAGACAAAGCTATTCGGTTTCTTGTGAGTATATACACTTCACTGCCGATGTGGGGGGGCGCCACCTAAAATCTTGCCTAGGGCGCCAGATTGGTTAGGGCTGGGCCTGGTTGGGATTGAAACCAAATGAGATATGCTTTGTAGCCCTGTAGGCCATGACAGCGTAGGGAATCATTAAATCCCAGTCCCAGTGGCAACACTCGGCTGTCGTGGCCAGGATCTTTTGCAGGGTGGCATTGAACCTTTCAACCTGTCCGTCAGACTGAGGACGAAAAGAAGTTGTGTGTGTTTTGTCGATTCCATAATTATTGTCTTTAGATGGAGAATGGCATGTTGTGTACAGGCAGAGGCAAGTGGGGGCTGGGGGGCCACATGTCTGGGGGGTGCTGTGGGTATAACTCTCTCGGTGCGCCGGGGAAAAGGGATTTGAATGTGGCGTTGCAATAGCAGCAGGTGGTGGAATAAAGTTGTCGGGTTGGTGTTTATGAAAACGTGAGTTACTTTTGATGTCTGCCACGACGCATTGATGACAGCCACTGTCCTCCCCAGGATTAATGAAAGGGTTTGTGCTTGAGAACTTGGGTCGAATGAGCTCAAGTGGCACCTCGGCCGCTGCATTCCTCACTCCAACAGGCTCATCTTCACAAATGCCATAATAACTTGCATTTTCTTCGCTCACATAGTCTGTTTCCCTTTCCACATCACCGTCGTTCATCGTCACGAACGGGTTGGACTTTGAATAGCGGGCGCGGGCTACGACAGCTAGCATCCGCCATCTTGGCTAGTTTACGCAGACAAACAATTAGCTTCTCGGCTTATTCTTCTGCTTGCTTTCACCTCTGCAGTTTATTTTACCGTCTTTTGCTCACCACTGCCGTTCCGTTTACGTGAGAGGGTCCCTTCGTGGTCGCCAATGTTACACCTTTCCTGCTTCCGGCTTCCAGACCGTAGTCGAGTAGCCTAGGGGAGACGTTCCTCCAGGGCCACTTTACCCGGCAGTGGGTCTTTACAGCTCCGGACTCGAGGGTGAATGACGAGGCCGGCGATTTGTTGCAACTCTGTCACTTTATTGACGTTTTGCACACAGCCATCCACCAAGCCACTCGCTTCTGCACGCACTTTTACCGCTCCCTCACTTCTGTCGCCTACTCACTCACTGACGTCACTCACCTCACAGGCTGTCATATTTTAAAGGACCACACACACACTTACGCTACTCTCATAACAGGTCGCAACAAACAGACGAAACAGCAGCTGTGGATATAGCATTGTTATAAATATTTCTTAAATGTTAACTATCTTATTTTGTAAGGCCCTGTTATTTTAGTTTGTTTCTGGTGGGACAATTTAATTAGATGCACAGGTACATCACTTCCTGTTTTCGTCAAAACAAGGACAGAGAGGGAAGCCAACAGGTTTTGAACAGCAGCAATCTGTTCGCATCCTTAACACAAGCTTGACAAATCAATGTCCTAAGCAGTGGTGGTGCATTAATCAGTTGTTTGTGTACAGATATCAGTCATTATTTCATGCAAATACTTTATAATTTATGTTTAAAAACTATGTTAAAAAACGCTATGCTAATCGCAGATTTATACTAATTCAGACTGCAATAAGTTATGCATCGTTATGTTAAAAAGCCAACAGGCACTTATATCTTAATTTTTTCTGTCTTGTTTGACAGTTTTCACTCTGTGCCATGGTGAATGAACCCAGTATTGTTCCCGACTCTACAGCGACGGCTCATGTGTTCATTATGGATAGAGTTAAGCGTGATGTTTAGTCTCCAGTTCCCACACTGAGATGAGAACATTATAATTGTCGACCGCTAATGCTTGGAAACGAGCAACTTAAAACAACTGAGACGGCCCCCTTGCAACAGCTGTCCAGAGAAAGTAACTAATATAATGTATGCAACTTATCTACCATAATAAATTACATGATTTACAGCAAAAGGATACTAAGAAATTGTGAATGAATGTGTCTTGTATGTTTTGTCTTAATCCAAAAGAGAAAAATAGATAATATTTAATATTTCCCCAAATCTCTGTAGATACGTTTATCCTTCCCGTTTGACCATGTTTCAGCATGCCAGCAGGTACAACAGTGCAGCCTACGTCGAAGCTCACCTTGAAGTTAGAGGCTACTGCTCACAGATGGTTGTCAGATAGTATTATCTGAAAGCTGCCATGTCCACACCAGCGTTGGGCATGGTGCCTTGATAAGACACATCCATGGCAGCTGGTGTGTCCTGTGTTTTCATCTGTTCCGGTGGACCACAGAGATCAATAACTGTAAGCCAAAATGGTCAAACTGTTTAAATGGGATAAAGGGAGACGCATTAGATTTTTGTATTTGCTTTAGTCTTGCTTTGGTGCAATAAATGAAACTTTCATAGCAGGATGGAAAGCTTAGATTGTGATGTTCTGATGTGACTACGGGGCTCGGTTAAGAACTAATGCTGTCATCTTGCAGTAGGATTTGCTGAAAACAAAGCAAATGCTGATGTATTGGTTTTCAATCACATTTAAATACAATAAAATGTTAAGGTTTTTCTATTCTGGTCATATAACCAGCTGTTATTGTTCAGCTGTGAATGTTTTGCATTTCCTCATGAGGTCATACATAATGCATATGAATCCGAGCAACACAGGGAAAAAAAAGGTTCTGTCAAAAATTCTTGACGCAGTAATCTTTGACATCTGACTGCAATTGTACACAAACTGATGGGTTCTGTGCAGCAGCTGACAACAAATCTAGTTGTTGTCTATTACGTGCTCTGAAATGCTGGAGAATTTGTAGAAGGAATAAATGTGCAATTGGATTATTGTTTAGCAATAACAAAACACACCTCTTGAGTCTTATTTACGGCCTAATCTATAAAAGCATAAAAATAGAGAGCGCAATCCATTTAGTGTGTTTGTCTTCATCTATATGCAGAATTTGTGCTGATTATCAAAACACCCACAATACCGGGAGGATAAGATGCAGATATAATCATTCAGCACTTGCAATGTGATTTATCAAGACTAAAAGTGTTCTGCGGCTGCTGTTTTGTGTCTATCTTTAACATGTCTGCAAAGAATGTGCAAACTGGCACAGGTACGCACAAATGGTGTTGAGAAAGGTGGTTAACTATTAAGAAAGAGAATGTTTCATCTATGTGAGTGTCAACGTCTTTGGAATGTCAGAAATAAAAAAATATAAGAAATATCCTCTATGACATGTTATACCTTTAACGACTTAAGGGGCTGATTTAAACTAATTACTTTTTTTTTTCATGTAAGAAATATATTATTACAAAATATCTCCTATATGAAAAAACGTCCTGCAAATTGAATTTTCTTGCACCATCACAACACCGCAGAGCCTCCCAGAGCGCATCTATAGCGTGCTAAAAGTGGGTTTTGTTTTTTAAATGGGGCTTCGATAAAGCCTAGAAAATGTGGTACATATTATATTTATGTGCTGCATGTCAACAACATGACGATATTCCAAAGGTTGGACCATAGGATGCCATAAATGTGGAGAAAAATGCACGTTGTGTAAAAAACAGAATACAATGATTTTCAAATCCCTTTCAACCTATATTCAATTGAATAGACTGCAAAGACAAGATACTTAACGTTGGAGCTGGTAAACTTTGTTATTTTTGCTATTTTCTTTAGCTCATTTGGAATTTGATGACTGCAGCATGTTTCAAAAAAGGTGGCACAAGTGGCAAACAAGTTTAGGAATGCTCATCAAACACTTATTTGGAACATTCCACAGGTGAAGAGGCTAATTGGTAAAACAGGTGGGTGCCATGATTGGGTATGAAAGCAGCTTCCATGAAATGCTCAGTCATTCACAAACAAGGATGGGGTGAGAGTCACCACTTTGTCAACAAATGCGTGAGCAAACTGTCGAACAGTTTAAGAACAAGATTTCTCAACGAGCTATTGCAAGGAATTTAGGGATTTCACCATCCACAGTCTGTAATATCAAAAAGTTCAGAGAATCTGGAGAAATCACTGCACGTAAGCAGCAAGGCCGAAAAACAACATTGAATGCCCGTGACCTTCGATCCCTCATGCGGTACTGCATCACAAAGCAACATCAGTGTGTAAAGGATATCACCACATGGGCTCAGGAACACTTCAGAAAACCACTGTCAGTAACTTAAGTTGGTTGCAAAATCTGTAAGTGCAAGTTAAAACTCTACTATGCAAAGTAAAAGCCATTTGTCAACACCCTGAAAAACCGCCGGCTTCGCTGGGCCTGAGCTCATCTAAGATAAGTGTTCTGTGGTCTGACGAGTCCACATTTCAAATTGTTTTTGGAAACTGTGGACGTTGTGTCCTCAGGACCAAAGAGGAAAATAACCATCTGGACTGTTATAGGCGCAAGGTTCAAAAGCCAGCATCTGTGATGGTATGGGGGCGTATTAGTGCCCAAGACATGGGTAACAAACACATCTGTGAAGGCACCATTAATGCTGAAAGGTACATACGGGTTTTGGAGCAACATATTTTGCCATCCAAGCAACGTCTTTTTCGTGGACGCCCCTGCTTATTTCAGCAAGACAATGCCAAGCCACATTCTGCACGAGTTACAACAGCGTGGCTTTGTAGTAAAAGAGTGCGGGTACTACACTGGCCTGCCTGTAGTCCAGACCTGTCTCCTATTGAAAATGTGTGGCGCATTATGAAGCGTAAATTACGACAACGAAGACCCCCGGACTGTTGAACAACTTAAGGTGTACATCAAGCAAGAATAGAAAATAATTCCACCTGAAAAGCTTCAAAAATGTGTCTCCTCAGTTCCCAAACGTGTTGTTAAAAGGAAAGGCCACGTAACACAGTGGTACAAATGCCCCTGTGCCAACTTTTTTGCAATGTGTTGCTGCCATTAAATTCTAAATTAATGATTATTTGCAAAAAAAAAAATTAGTTTCTCAGTTCGAACATTAAATATCTTGTGTTTGCCGCCTGTTCAATGTAATATTAGTTGAAAAGGATTTGCAAATCATTGTATTCTGTTTTTATTTCACTGGTTTTGGGTTTTGTAGATTAGGCCTTAGTGTAGCTACATCCTATTTTCAGAAAAATGTATACAGTGTATTATCTCGGATATATGTCACTGAAATTCTCAACGCTGTTATTTTGAATACCAGTTACAGTGTATTGACTGTGCTGCCTGTCTACAACATTCACATCATGTTGGCAAGTCCAAAATATTCAGTGTGTCCTATTAATTGTTGCCAGAGCGGGCTTTGATACTCATTTTACGCTGTGATTGTCCCCAAATAATCGCATGCATAGTACAGTGGCCATTTTTACTTAAATGTCCAATCATTCAGTCATTTAATTGCTGCCTAAATCCTCTATTATCAATAACACACAATTTCTCTGCGACAGAAATACATTTTCTTTATTATGCCGTTTATCTGGTTCCTACCAATTTTACCTGATCTTTTCAGAGTCATTTCAGGTTCCTAATCATACTTTTGTGCCATTTCTGTTGTTTTTCATCTTTCTCCTGTTGTGGCTATGTCCACTTCCTTCAGTTTTTCTCTCAATCTTCCTACCGGTAGTTTTTAATTTATTGTTGTTTGTCTCTGCTCCAGCGTCCAAATTCAACATACCGAATTATACCAAATATGTTACTTATTTTAATAGTTTGTCGTGAATAGTAAACAGTAGGGATGTGAACGCGTGATCGTGAACCACTCATTAGTCATTAGTCTCGATTCAAACTGATTCTTGATTATTTCTTATACAAATTATAATAAAACATTTTTCAAGTTACAGGTTACACAAGCTCCTTTTGGCTGCTGATGTATGAAGTGTATGCGCAGCAAGTCAGCACAGAGATGGCCTAAAAAGGGTCTTTAAAAAAAAAAAATGTTAAAGGGAACTTATAATGTAAACCAAATGTTTGTACCTATTGGTACCTGTTTTTGTGCATTTAGGATCTGCATAAGTCCCAAAAGTTTGAAATAAAACCATGGAAGCATGGCGGAGGGATTCATAAAACAATCTTGCCTCCCTTTATACTTCCTCCAAATGAGCCGTTTGGAATTCACCCAACTTGTGACATTTTGCTATTAATGACGTCAGTGAATATACCTCCATATATGGTAGAGATTTTTGAAGAGCTTTCGTCCGCCTATGTAGTCCGACACTGTAGTCAATAAGAGCCTTATTTTTCTCTATCTTCTTGTTGTGGGGCAGACTGGCTCGTACATGCACATGCATTCTCCGCTGTTGCCATTTATAATACAAATAAGTCTATAGTTCTAACTTATATATGTCAGTATAAAGACTAAAACAGACTAAACTACAACATGGCTAACGAGGAGAAGAGACACAGTCGAAGTGGAGGCACGTAAATAAGACCGCCCATAAAACGGTGCATTCTGAAGAAACGATCAGAAAGCGGCTTGAAGATTTGCAAACCACTATTACGTTTTATGTAGACCACAAATAAATGTTTCGAATGTAGGTAATAAATCGTAATATGACCCCTTTAAAAGAAAACAAATATTATTAATTACGTAATATTTATTTAAAAAACATATTATATACAATTAAGTAATAATCACGATTCCAATGTGAATCGATTTTTGTAAGCACCCCCAGTGAACAGTATTTATAATTAGAGATGTCCGATAATATCGGCCTGCCGATATTATCTGCCGATAAATGCGTTAAAATGTAATATCGGAAATTATCGGTATCTGTTTTTTATTATCGGTATCGTTTTTTTAAAAGTTTTTATTAAATCAACATAAAAAAACACAAGATACACTTACAATTAGTGCACCAACCCAAAAAACCTCCCTCCCCCATTTACACTCATTCACACTCATTCACACAAAAGGGTTGTTTCTTTCTGTTATTAATATTCTGGTTCCTACATTATATATCAATATATATCAATACAGTCTGCAAGGGATACAGTCCGTAAGCACACATGATTGTGCGTGCTGCTGGTCCACTAATAGTACTAACCTTTAACAGTTAATTTTACTAATTTTCATTAATTACTAGTTTCTATGTAACTGTTTTTATATTGTTTTACTTTCTTTTTTATTCAAGAAAATGTTTTTAATTTATTTATCTTATTTTATTTATTTATTTATTTTTTTAAAGTACCTTATCTTCACCATACCTGGTTGTCCTAATTAGGCATAATAATGTGTTAATTCCATGACTGTATATATCGGTTGATATCGGTATCGGTTGATATCGGTATTGGTAATTAAAGAGTTGGACAATATCGGATATCGGCAAAAAGCCATTATCGGACATCCCTATTTATAATGAATGGAGTCAACCGAATTAATATGAAATGCAAGGAACATTGTTTGTTTACAGTTTACTACACTGTACAAAAAGAGGTTTGACAAACAGAAAATTAAAAAAATAACAATCATTGGTTATAAACTAATTATATACAGTGTTTTGACATACAGAAAACTGTCATAAAATCAGCGGATTCTGGAACCTGCAGTTACAGTAACAGAAAGTCTGGTAGCCCAAAATAATATCTTTATTACAAAAATATATGAAATAGGTTGTTGCTTTTAGGAATCCGCTGATCAATCAACCTCGTTTTGATCAAATTTGAGTGTGTGTGGTAGTTTTCTTTGAAAACACTCATAAATCAGGTTATGTCAGCACATGACTGCTTTTTTTGCATTTGCTTGAAATGTATAAATGTGTAGAAATGCACATTTGCTCATACAGACATTGTCCATGTGTTGTAGAACCTCAAGGTGGCTAGAAAGACTCCTCTCTTACCAGTGGTGAATCATCACTTTAAATCCTTTCTAAAACCTGTTAATCCATAATCCCAGTGGTCCACTGGTCATTGGTCCATTTAGTCCCTGTGCAAGGACTGTCCAACAACACACAAGTCCGGGTAGGATGCAGAGAGTGGAGTTGATCTGAGGCTGGACTGGCTTCCCCATGATTCCTCTTCTCTAGGTAGTTCATCATCTAGTCTATAAGAATAAAAGGAACACAATTATTTATTGCAACATAGTATACAATTTTGGATTAGAAATGTGTCTCCTGGCATTCTTCTGGTTGTGTCTTTAATGTTCATTTTGACAGTTTTGGAACAGTGCAAACACAGTTGGTCACACATCACAATGCTTGCTATAACATTTTCAAGTTGGAATTAATCTTGATATTTTGTTCGATTTACAAACCCCAAAACCAGTGAAGTTGGCAAATTGTGTAAATCGTAAATAACAACAGAATACAATGATTTGCAAATCCTTTTCAACCTATATTCAATTGAATAGACTGCAAAGACAAGATACTTAACGTTCGAACTGGTAAACTTTGTTATTTTTTGCAAATATTAGCTCATTTGGAATTTGATGCCAGCAACATGTTTAAAAAAAGATGGCACAAGTGGCAAAAAAGACTGAGAAAGTTGAGGAATGTTCATCAAACACTTTTTTGGAAAGTACCACAGGTGAACAGGCTAATTAGAAACAGGTGGTGCCATGATTGGGTATAAAAGCAGCTTCCATGAAATGCTCAGTCATTCACAAACAAGGATGGGGCGAAGGTCACCACTTTGTGAACAAATGCGTGAGCAAATTGTGGAACAGTTTAAGAAAAAAAATTCTGAACGAGCTATTGCAAGGAATTTAGGGATTTCACCATCTACTGTCCATGATATCATCAAAAGGTTCAGAGAATCTGGAGAAATCACTGCACGTAACATTAAATGCCTGCGACCTTGGATCCCTCAGGCGGTTCTGCATCAAAATGCGACATCAGTGTGTCAAGGATATCACCACATGGCCTCAGGAACACTTCAGAAGAACACTGTCAGTAACTACAGTTTGTCGCAACATCTGTAAGTGCGAGTTAAATCAATCAATCAATCAATCAATCTTTATTTATATAGCCCTAAATCACAAGTGTCTCAAAGGGCTGCACAAGCCACAACGACATCCTCGGTACAAAGCCCACATACGGGCAAGGAAAAACTCACCCCAGTGGGACGTCGATGTGAATGACTATGAGAAACCTTGGAGAGGACCGCATATGTGGGTAACCCCCCCCCCCCCTCTAGGGGAGACCGAAAGCAATGGATGTCGAGTGGGTCTGACATAATATTGTGAGAGTCCAGTCCATAGTGGATCCAACATAATAGTAAGAGTCCAGTCCATAGTGGGGCCAGCAGGACACCATCCCGAGCGGAGACGGGTCAGCAGCGCAGAGATGTTCCCAGCCGATGCACAGGCGAGCGGTCCACCCCGGGTCACGACTCTGGACAGCCAGAGAAAACTCTACTATGCAAAGTGAAAGCCATTTATCAACAACACCCAGAAACGCCGCCGGCTTCGCTGGGCCCGAGCTCATTAAAGATGGACTGATGCAAAGTGTAAAAATGTTCTGTGGTCTGACGAGTCCACATTTCAAATTGTTTTTGGAAACTGTGGACGTTGTGTCCTCCGGACCAAAGAGGAAAAGAACCATCTGGATTGTTATAGGCGCAAAGTTCAAAAGCCAGCATCTGTGATGGTATGGTAGTGTATTAGTGCCCAAGACATGGGTAACTTACACATCTGTGAAGGCACCATTAATGCTGAAAGGTACATGTGGCCATTCAAGCAATGTTATCATGGACGCCCCTGCTTATTTCAGCAAGACAATGCCAAGATCCTGTTACAACAACGTGGCTTCATAGTAAAAGAGTGCGGGTACTAGACTGGCCTGCCTGTCATCCACACATGTCTCCCATTGAAAATGTGTGGCGTATTATGAAGCGTAAAATATGACAATGGAGACCCCGGACTGTTGAACAACTTAAGCTGTACATCAAGCAAGAACCGGGAAATAATTCCACCTGAAAAGCTTCAAAAATTGGTCTCCTCAGTTCCCAAACGTTTACTGAGTGTT
The DNA here is from genome assembly GCF_033978685.3 of Nerophis lumbriciformis. Taxonomy (NCBI): domain Eukaryota; kingdom Metazoa; phylum Chordata; class Actinopteri; order Syngnathiformes; family Syngnathidae; genus Nerophis; species Nerophis lumbriciformis. The sequence goes on along the minus strand of NC_084555.2, from coordinate 21,282,653 downwards.
GTTAAAAGGAAAGGCCAAGTAACACAGTGGTAAAAATGCCCCCATGCCAACTTGTTTGCAATGTGTTGCTGCCATTGAAGTCTAAGTTAATGATTATTTGCCAAAAAAAAAAAAAAAAAAAAAAGGTTTCTCAGTTCGAAGATTAAATATCTTGTCTTGGCAGTCTATTCAATTGAATATACGTTGAAAAGGATTGGCAAATCATTGTATTGTGTTTTTATTTACAAATTACACAACGTGCCAACTTCTCTGGTTTTGGGTTTTCTATATGCAGAGGTTCTGCTGCAAAGTGCTCCAGGAGCTATAGTCTTAACATTTTGGCTTGTGTGTATTGTACTGATCATTTCATGGGTGGAAAAAAAGGTCTGTTTTGAGGGATCCATTTCGTTGAAGACGTGTACCAGCAGATATTTTCTTCTTGGCCAAGCTTGAGTATTTTTTCTCATATATTTATGCATCGTTGGCTGTAGACATACTTGCCAACCCTCCCAAATTTTCCGGGAGACTCCCGAAATTCAGCGCCTCTCCCGAAAACCTCCCGGGACAAATATTCTCCCGAAAATCTCCCGATTTTAAGCCGGAGCTGGAGGCCACGCCCCCTCCAGCTCCATGCGGACCTGAGTGAGGACAGCCTTTTTTTTTATGACAGGAGGACAACAGGGTGACAAGAACTAAATCATCCAGACTAGAGACACATTGTATTATTATGTTTATCTTACCTAAAAATAAATATATTTATTAATTACAAAAAAAAACTAAATACATTTTTACTATATTTTGCTAAAAACATCGAAATTAATTGTGTTTTTATTTGTATTTTTTCCGACTCCTTATTACATCGAGCCATAGAATTATACATTAAAATAAACATATATGAAATAATTAATTTTAAATTATCATAATAATTCATTTAAAATGACCATATTGAATTATTAAAATAATTGCTTGTTCATCAACAACTTTAGCATTTTGTTCATTACATTTTGAAGCTCTCAGAAGCCAAGTTATATTATATCCTTAAGATTTATTTATGCAAGTTTGAAGTATCAATTATCTAAACACAGTTTTGTTTGCATATTTTCAGGATGTGTATATATATATATATATATATATATATATATATATATATATATATATATATATATATATATGTATGTGTGGGGAAAAAAATCACAAGACTATTTCATCTCTACAGGCCTGTTTCATGAGGGGGGTACCCTCAATCGTCAGGAGATTGACGATTGAGGGTACCCCCCTCATGAAACAGGCCTGTAGAGATGAAATAGTCTTGTGATTTTTTTCCCCACACATACATATATTGCGCTCTACTACGGTATCGAGCACTATTTTTTGGATAACCTTATTAAGACATATATATATATATATATATATATATATATATATATATATATATATATATATATATATATATATATATATATATATATGTATGTCAATATACACCTCCCCTCTTAACCACGCCCCTGCCCACAACCACGCCCCAGTCCCACCCCGACCACGCCCCCCACCCCCACCCCCATATATATACAGGTAAAAGCCAGTAAATTAGAATATTTTGAAAAACTTGATTTATTTCAGTAATTGCATTCAAAAGGTGTAACTTGTACATTATATTTATTCATTGCACACAGACTGATGCATTCAAATGTTTATTTCATTTAATTTTGATGATTTGAAGTGGCAACAAATGAAAATCCAAAATTCCGTGTGTCACAAAATTAGAATATTACTTAAGGCTAATACAAAAAAGGGATTTTTAGAAATGTTGGCCAACTGAAAAGTATGAAAATGAAAAATATGAGCATGTACAATACTCAATACTTGGTTGGAGCTCCTTTTGCCTCAATTACCGCGTTAATGCGGCGTGGCATGGAGTCGATGAGTTTCTGGCACTGCTCAGGTGTTATGAGAGCCCAGGTTGCTCTGATAGTGGCCTTCAACTCTTCTGCGTTTTTGGGTCTGGCATTCTGCATCTTCCTTTTCACAATACCCCACAGATTTTCTATGGGGCTAAGGTCAGGGGAGTTGGCGGGCCAATTTAGAACAGAAATACCATGGTCCGTAAACCAGGCACGAGTAGATTTTGCGCTGTGTGCAGGCGCCAAGTCCTGTTGGAACTTGAAATCTCCATCTCCATAGAGCAGGTCAGCAGCAGGAAGCATGAAGTGCTCTAAAACTTGCTGGTAGACGGCTGCGTTGACCCTGGATCTCAGGAAACAGAGTGGACCGACACCAGCAGATGACATGGCACCCCAAACCATCACCCAACCATGCAAATTTTGCATTTCCTTTGGAAATCGAGGTCCCAGAGTCTGGAGGAAGACAGGAGAGGCACAGGATCCATGTTGCCTGAAGTCTAGTGTAAAGTTTCCACCATCAGTGATAATTGGGGTGCCATGTCATCTGCTGGTGTCGGTCCACTCTGTTTCCTGAGATCCAGGGTCAACGCAGCCGTCTACCAGCAAGTTTTAGAGCACTTCATGCTTCCTGCTGCTGACCTGCTCTATGGAGATGGAGATTTCAAGTTCCAACAGGACCTGGCGCCTGCACACAGCGCAAAATCTACCCGTGCCTGGTTTACGGACCATGGTATTTCTGTTCTAAATTGGCCCGCCAACTCCCCTGACCTTAGCCCCATAGAAAATCTGTGGGGTATTGTGAAAAGGAAGATGCAGAATGCCAGACCCAAAAACGCAGAAGAGTTGAAGGCCACTATCAGAGCAACCTGGGCTCTCATAACACCTGAGCAGTGCCAGAAACTCATCGACTCCATGCCACGCCGCATTAACGCAGTAATTGAGGCAAAAGGAGCTCCAACCAAGTATTGAGTATTGTACATGCTCATATTTTTCATTTTCATACTTTTCAGTTGGCCAACATTTCTAAAAATCCCTTTTTTGTATTAGCCTTAAGTAATATTCTAATTTTGTGACACACGGAATTTTGGATTTTCATTTGTTGCCACTTCAAATCATCAAAATTAAATGAAATAAACATTTGAATGCATCAGTCTGTGTGCAATGAATAAATATAATGTACAAGTTACACCTTTTGAATGCAATTACTGAAATAAATCAAGTTTTTCAAAATATTCTAATTTACTGGCTTTTACCTGCATATATATACCTGTATATATGAAATACTTGACTTGGTGAATTGTAGCTGTCAATATACACCTCCCCTCTTAACCACGCCCCCACCCACAACCACGCCCCAGTCCCACCCCCGACCACGCCCCCCAACCCCCACCTCCCGAAATCGGAGGTCTCAAGGTTGGCAAGTATGGCTGTAGAGCAGCCAGGTTTTTGGTTTGAGTGCAATATTGGCACGCTTCAAGCATTTCTTCAAATGTATGTGTCCTTTCCTTGTCAAAAAGACAATGTTAATGTTAATCATTGCTTAAATAGCATAGTGTACCCGGCTTGTTTTGAAAATGATGTGAAAAAGCTATGAAAGTTGCTGGGGAAATGGCTTTGCCTTGTTTTGCAGTACATGAGAAACAGAATCAAGGTGTCAGAGATTCAACTACTGAGAGGGGTGGAGTTGATTTCATAGTTGCAGTTACAACGGCATACATTATCATTAGCACCATCCTCCTCATCATCAACCTCAATACATAGTCCTAAAGAGCATTGAGTCAAAACCAATCCCTCAAAAGATGCTTTTGAAATACAAAACAATCATTGCATGCATACCGTTTCACAGTTTCTCTGCACACACGCTTTTACTCATACTACAAAAAACCCTCCAAAATGCCCACATTTCCCAAATACAATATGGCAATAATACAATAGCTTTGTGCATTGGCCTTCAGTGGGAAAATGGGGGAAAATAGTAAAAATATCAAAAATCATTACTTTTCTTCAAAATTAAATACACTTTCCTGTTGGACTTCATAGACCACTCTCAGCACCTGACTTCTTTGTGGAGTTTTAATTTTATCTTCATGCATTTGTGGGTTTTTCTCCCTCCACAATTAAAAACAATGTCAAGTTAATTTGCTAAAAAAAAAGATCTGGATTTGATACCAGGAGATAACCCATGCTAGCAAGGGAAGAACATGCAAACTCCATACAGCTGGACTTAAACCCAGACACACCTGAGGCTTCAGTTACGTTAAGTTCAGCCTGTGTGCTGTTTTCTGTAGCTGGAGAAAGAAGCACCTCCTACTGAGTCCTAATTGGGCAGCGCATGTCGTTCTTAGTCACATGTCTACTTTCAATATGACTTGCGTATTTATTAGGGGTGTAACGGTACCATACTTGCCAACCCTCCCGGATTTTCCGGGAGACTCCCGAAATTCAGCGCCTCTCCCGAAAACCTCCCGGGACGAATTTTCTAACGAAAATCTCCCGAAATTCAGGCGGAACTGGAGGCCACGTCCCCTCCAGCTCCATGCGGACCTGAGTGACGTGTCAACAGCCTGTTTTCACGTCCGTTTTCCCACAATGTAAACAGCGTGCCTGCCCAATCACGTTATAACTGTAGAATGATCGAGGGCGAGTTCTTGGTTTCTTATGTGGGTTTATTGTTAGGCAGTTTTATTAACGTCCTCCCAGCGTGGCAACAACACACAAAAACAGCAGTCACGTTTTCGTCTACCGTAAAGCAGTTCGTCTGCCGTAAACAGCAATGTTGTGACACTCTTAAACAGGACAATACTGACATCTACTGTACATGCATATGTGACAATAACATCTACGGCTTTTAGAGAGTGCAGTGCACAACTGCGCACACAACAAGGAGACGAAGCAGAATGCATTATCAGAGAGGGTGTTCAGCATGGTTAGAAAAATAGTGACAGAGAATAGAACAAGGATGGACAATTCAACCCTTAACTCAACAATGAGTAGATGAGTGCTATGTGTGAGTATATGTGTAAATAAATGAACACTGAAATTCAAGTATTTCTCTTTTATATATATATATATATATATATATATATATATATATATATATATATATATATATATAATAAAATGAAAAAAAATATATATAGCTAGAATTCTCTGAAAGTCAAGTATTTCTTATATACATATAAAATACTTGACTTGGTGAAATCTAGCTGTAAATATACTCCTCCCCTCTTAACCACGCCCCCCCACCAACCACGCCCCCGCCCCCAATCAACTAAGCCCCCCTCCCCCCCACCTCCCGAAATCGGAGGTCTCAAGGTTGGCATGTATGAACGGTACACAAAATTTTCGGTTCGGTACGTACCTCGGTTTAGAGGTCAGGGTTCGGTTCATTTTCGGTACAGTAAGAAAACAACAAAATATACATTTTTTGGTTATTTATTTACCAAATTTGCAAAATCTTCCACCAAAAATATTTTTCTTAATGGAATATTTGATGTGAAGTAATCGGAACCTTGGATAGGTCAATAATTCATAATAACATTGATTTTGATTCAATATTATGTTTTGAGCAATGACAGTTTGAAAGAAAAAAAAACAGCTTTGTTTTATTAGTCAACATTGCAACTTTTTCTAAATTACATTTAACCTTTAAGCTTTTTTATTTCACTTTTGTTATGTTTTTGTTTATTTTAATAGTATTTTTAGAATGTGCCGTGGGCCTTTAAAACATTAGCTGTGGGCTGCAAATGGCCTCCGGGGCACACTTTTGACACCCCTGCTATAGATAATCAAAAATTAAATCTGATAAATCTATGGATAAAAAGCATGCGCGTTTATCACAACTCTCTCGCTCGCGCTCTCTCTGTCTCTCAACCCCCCTCATGAATGCTGCTGTGCACCTTCACAATTTGTTTTATTTTTAATCTTCTTAACTCTGAACGTACATTGTTAATACACGCAACCATAGCTCGGGGTGCCGGACATTTGGGGCATTTGGGGGGCACCGCCCGGGCGGCCCCGCGGGGGAGGTCATGTCCGGTGGGGGTACGTATGGTCAGGACCTAGCCCGGTTTCGCCGGACATGTCCTCTTTTGCTAGCATGCTAGCAGCTAACGGGCTGGGTCATAAACTGGCCGTGCGTCCTCTTTTCACCGGGCGTGTCCTCTTTTGCGGAGCTGTCGGGTCGGAGTTTCTTAAATGCCTAAAATGTTCGGCATTTTGAGTATTGTTTACACAACGTGCAGTACGCTACTTAATATGTCCATGTGGAAACTCGTTCGGTACACCTCCGCACGGAACCGGAACTCCCGTACTGAAACGGTTATATAAAATACCCGTACCGTTACACCCCTAGTATTTATAAGGGGGCTTGGGCTGAGCGTGGTCTGGGCGTGCCAACCACGCAGACGTCTGCGGTCGATTTCAAGTAGATTGCAATGTAACAAACAAATGTGCTTAGATTTGTGTGTGCGAACACTTTAATACATCTGAATTTTTACTGCCGTAAGCCATTTTCTATATTTACTAGGAATGCCACGCAACTCTCTGCACATGAGGCCCCTGGTCATGAGGTACCAATTTAAACTGACAATTTTGGATTTTGGACTCAGATTTGGGATTTATATTATAAAAGCTATCAATACTTACCCCTGTGTGCAAATAGCTGGTTCACTTCCACAAGTCTCAGCAACTGAGAAGCCTGGGGATTGAGGTGGAAAGTTTAAACTTGATCTTCTCTCTGAATGGCTTCGTTGGATAAAAGGTCGGGGGCCTGGGACATACATAGGAAACCTGCCACGATTCCCACAAGTATGTGATAGAGAAGAGCCTCCGGCAGACGTCCAGGCTTGAGTCGTTTGAGGAGCTGTACAAGGCTTGGCCTCAAACAAGGATGAAGAAATTGGGCAAAAGACAGACCGTGCATTACTGATCAACCGAGTAGAGTCTTCGGTGCTGTTTTCTCTTGACCATCTTTGAACTTTTGGTGAAGCAGGCGGTGATGGTGCTTTGAATGGGTATTCGGAGGAAACATTTGAATTCAAAGTCTTCATAACAGGCCAGCTGGTAAGTCTCTTGTGACCTTCTGGTGTAGTGGTAGGTCTTCTGGTAACCGGGGGACTGGCTGAAGAGGGCGGTGTTGGTGTCTTTTTGAAACTGTGGGGACTAGGAAGTCTTCGATGAGTAGTCCTTTTAGTCAAAGGCGTGGATGGCAACACTCGACCCTTTGACTGCGCTGGAGTGGCAAGTGACTGACTACTGGCGGCCGATGAGGGAGGCACTTCAGACAATGTTGAGTTTATTTCCGCCATCAAGAGGTTGTCATCCTCCTGTATAGTTGTTGAATCTTTTTGACTGATAGATTGACTTGTTACTTCATAATTTTTTAAAGATTTTTCCGACTGTGAGTGGGAAGAGTGTTTAAGGTACCTATTTTTTCTAATTTGCAGCAACAAAGTAGAATTTATTTCCTTCACTGGGTCAAGTTCACCTTGAACATCTGGTTGACTGACATTTGTCTGGAATGTTATGACTTGATCTACTTTAGCTGGGGAAATTTCCTTTGTACATTGTGGCACACCACCTTTGCTTGGTAGCACTATTACAGATCGACCTGAGGCCCGTAGTCGCTGTGACAGTCCAGTCCTTTTTGCCATAGGTGATTTTACAGGTTTGATTGTTCCAGCATCTGTTACACCAGCACTTTCAAATGAATTGTCCATTAACACTTCGAGTGGGGGTGGAGGAAGACTATCCAAATCTAAATAATCAGTGTTCTCACATTGTGGTCTATCAGGTCTACAACTGGTTTTCCCCGGGCTCAGAAAAGCTGTGACATTTCCTAAACCTGGCAACACTGGAACACCACACTTCCGTACACCTCTAAGTGGTCCAATAACATCAGAGCTGTCCATATCTTCTATTCCTTGACTGAAAGTATCTATGAGTTTTCTGACAGAATTCCTGCCTTTATACAGACTTGAAGAGGGTCTTGGTGATACAGGGGGACTCGGAGGTGGCGTAGCTTTAACAGGACCCTTAAATGTTGTCTGATCTTTCGGCTTATCGTCTTCCTCTATACTGGTGGCAGCTTCCTGACATTTGGTGATGTGCTTTGTAAGTGTTGCCTTGTCTCGTAGATTGCCATCCTTTTCCAAAGATGGGTGCTTACGATTTATTCTCGGAGACTCTGCTGGTGATGTTCTATGACTTTGTTTGGATTTTGTTGCTTTTGAGTTTTGCTTTACGCTGTCCTTGCTTTTGGCTATTTTTTGCAACCTCTGACTTATTTTGTTCTGAGACTTTTCCAGTTCAAGCAAAGTGGGATTGTCACATTTGCTGCGCAAAGATTCAACAGAACGGGAACGTCTCTCTTCCACCACTGGGGTTGCTTTGACTACTGCTCTTCGAACTGTTGTTTGAGATCTTTTTAGAGTTGGCCCCGCCTCATCAGTCACTTGTCCTCTCACCGCTTTTGGACTACCTGCTACCTTTGATTTGGCAACAATGCTTGTTGATTGGAGAAACTGTAATTTACCACTCAAAGCATTTTTCATTTTTAAGGTCATTTCTATGTTTTTAGGATTCTCTATACGTTTGGAGGGTAAGCGTAATGGTTTTCGTTGTTCACAATTTAACGGTGGAGAAGTCATTTGCTTTCTCATCCCTTCGTGTCTATTTCCAATGTCTCCATCCATTTTATTTCCATCATCATCTTCCTCACCATCATCTAAGGAGACGGATCCTTGTAATGATTCACCTTGCATATTAGCCATCATTGTGCACATAGAAGCTAATGAGGTCAGTGAAGTAAGGGAAGCACTTGGACTTATTTGACACGCCTGTTTTTTCCTTGCCACTCCTGCTGAGGTGTATGCCAAATGACTTATTGGAGTAGTTCTGTTGGTTCCACTAGATTCACAACTCACACGCCTATGATGCCCTTCTGATCCAGCAAGGGATTCACTCTCAGCCCCAATACCACTGTCCTCGCTAAAGAGAGCAGAGTCCTCTGGCCCAAGTTTGCGAAGAGATGCCAATTCAATGCGGGATGACAGTCGCATTATCCTAGTCTCAACTTCACGTTTGACTTTCAGTTTCTCCTCTAAAAGTTCTGAGACAGAATAGAAGTATTCCACCGCCTCCTGCAGGGCAGAGTCCCCAATTCCTCCAACAGTCTGGCTCACATTCTGCATTCTCTGTGTGGTGTATTGAAGCAGCTGCTGCAACAAATCCGGTGGGGTCTCTATAGCAGAGCGTGATTTTAGAGGTGCAGAAGATGACAGGTTTTTCAATTGACTTGGCCAAGCAAGATGTTCGCCATTTTCTTTAAGCATTTTTTCTCCTTCATCAACAATTTCTTCCAGAACCTGAATTATTTCTTCATAGCGCAATGCCAGAAAAGAAACCATTGGCTGTAGAAAGGCTTGAGTTTGCATTGCTTTTTCCAGCAGTTCAAGTACATCATCATATTTGTTTATGCTAGGGTTTAAAAAGGCATAAGCAGCTTGGTGAGCTTTTACCAGAAGTTCTGGGAAATCAATTTTCTGCATCTCTTTATCTTTCCTTTTCAGCACTTTCATACCTCTTGAAATCCTCTTTGTTTTTTTGCCTGCCTTTTTCTCAATGACTTCCTGCTTGTCCCCATTGTTTACGTTTTTCTGCATCATGTTGCTGTTATCTATTCTTTGACTTGTCAATGTATTCGGGTTTAATACCTCTGTGGCAGGAATAGTCACACGTGTACCTTCTTGTGATAATGGCAGTTCATCCTCTTGAAATAACTGTTTTTGTCCAATAGACTTCCTGTCTTTAATAGATCCAGCAGAAATATGATTGGCATTGACTTCTCTAGGCTGCTCTGGAGGTACAGCGGGCAGCATTCTTCCCCTCTTCAAAGAGCCCGCAGTCCCAAATGTATTACCTTTGGATGGTGAACATCCCATTTTCCAAACGGTAAGCTTACAAGTTTTTCACCCCGATACCATCAAAACGGTAAACGGTGGAGTAAGTGATGCAGAGAATATCCAAGGTCCTTTAGCCACCCCCTGTAGCTGTTACCTTCAAATGGCAGAGACAGCTGAATCTGATGACTTCTCTTTCGATGAAGAAAAAACCATACCAGAGTATTGATAAATCCATTTGTGTTAACATTTCATAGATTGTAAAAGTAAATCCAGAGTTTGCTGGCCATGTTTATTGAAATGTTTTGTAGTGTGGCTGTCCTCAGAAAGACATCACTGAGTACCTGACAAAGGACACGCAGCTGAAGGGATTAGTGAGGCTTTCTGTGAACCCCTCGGCATGTACATATGTCACGTTAAAGCATATAAAACTCACCTACTTGTAAGCTCATAAGCTCATTTGGGTAATGAGGGCTGGCCTCAGCTGGCTTTTTATAGTCTGGCACCAAAATATCTATCACAGGGCAGCATTACCACAGCAAAACAAACTAAATCAAGTCATCTTAATGAATTACAGTAAACTAACTTTAATCACAATTAGCTTTAGCAGCCAAGTATGTCAAACACACAAAGAGGAATATTGGTGTATCTCCTATTACTCATCAATGCATACATACATAGTGAGGGAATGAGTATGGTTCTGTTGTGCTAAGCTTTGTAGGGTCAGTCAGAGAAAAGGCGTTAAATGCAGTTGTGGTTAAGATGCTATAATTGTTTTTCCTGTTTAGTTCATGGTTCTCTCTTCACTTAAATGAAAGTCTTACACTTAACTTCAATATATTATTTTGGATCAATCATTATTAAAATGTAATATCGGAAATTATCGGTATCAGTTTCAAAAAGTAACATTTATGACTTTTTAAAACGCCGCTGTACGGAGTGGTACACGGACGTAGGGAGAAGTACAGAGCGCCAATAAATCTTAAAGGCACTGCCTTTGCGTGCCGACCCAATCACATCATATATCTACAGCTTTTCACACACACAAGTGAATGCAATTCATACTTGGTCGACAGCCATACAGGTCACACTGAGGGTGGCCGTATAAACAACTTTAACACTGTTACAAATATGCGCCACACTGTGAACCCACACCAAACAAGAATGACAAACACATTTCGGGAGAACATCCGCACCGTAACACAACATAAACACAACAGAACGAATACCCAGAACCCCTTGCAGCACTAACTCTTCCGGGACGCTATTAAAAATTAAAACAATAACATGATTTTGGGGCTGTAAATGTAATTTTGAAATGAGCATATCCCGGCTGAACTACCGTTATCAGTTATAGAGGTATTCGAAAAGAAAATGATTTATTATTGCCTTTTGACATTTCGGAACCATTTATCGATGCATTGACATTAAATTATTACATATGGCACCTTTAAATGTTTTAAATGAATAAACACGAGTGATTTCCTCATTTCATCGCCGGGACAGCTGAGCTCGCTTCTGGGGTTGGCCGACATCGTCTCACAAGATGTAGTTTATTTTTAAATATCCTTCTTGTAAATTGCCTAGCAAATATATATCTGCCACCTAATCAACATGTTTTTCTCCTTCTTTGTGGGTTAAAAAAGTGAGTATCAAGGATTTCTCTGCTAGCCCGGCTACGGCGCAATACTTCCTGCTTTTAGTAAATTGCAACTTGTGATTGGATACTCACTTTGGAATGACAAGTGAGTATCCAATTACGGTCTTGTTAAATCAGGCTACCTAGATAATCTACTGTCAACAACTTGTGATCTGATTGGCTATCTCAGCTGTCTATCAAATGTATGTGTTCTCAAATTCATCCGCTAACGATCCCGGGTGTGGCTCTGCTGATCTGCATAGCACCGCTGTGGCTCAAACCAGTGAGTGTCCAATCACAGGATGTGTAAATGTCACGTTCAACGTGAGGCCAGCTAGAAGGCCTTACTGACAAAAACTTGTGATCTGATTGGCTATCGCAATTATCTATCAACTGTATGTGCCCGTTCGCTTACAGTGCAGAGACGCCTGCATTGTTGATTCTGAAGGCCTTAGGCAGATTTCGTACAGCATGGCAACAGAAGCTAGCGGAATTCTGATTGGATAAAAACTCTAACCTAAAAACAAAAGCACTGAAAGGAGCATAATATGACATGAAGAGAATATGAATAATTTTAGATATTTAGGGAAAGTAAATTAAAAAATATGGATGGATGGAAATTTAAAAAGAATTTTATCTTTAATTATGATCATGATTTCTGGTTATGTTAGGCCAGCAGAGAAGGCCTCGCTGGCCCTGACGGCACACCACTATCAGAACTTGGGTTGCACAATGCTTCGCACACCTACCTTTTATTCCAAAAGACGTGGGTTAAATTCTCAGCAACATCAGTTCTCAAATGTATTTATCACTGTAAACATTACATTTATTAAAGTAAAGCATTCTGTATTTATTATTTTAGCCAGCTACCAGAAATCAACAGCTGGATGATGGAGAGGTTTTGTCAAAAACATACAAATAAAAAAGAATCGCCTGAAACCAAAAAACAAAATGCAGTAAATCTCCTCTGTTCTGTGCATCATTGTCCAAGAAAGTTACATTATATTGTCATCTTCCTCTTCATGCCATTTCCTCAAGGTGACAGAAAAACATCAAACAACCTGCCCATTCCACCAATTCTACCATGTTAGCAAAATACAAACACACAATAGATATACATATTTAACACATAAAACATATTGTATTATTCTTTGTTCATTTACATAGCAAAACCATTTAGTCAAACCTTTATTGTGATTCATTGTGTTTTCCAAGAGCCATTAAAGACGCAACAATTCAACAGGTTAAGATACAGCTGTTTGTAATTATACATATGACCAGCAGGGGAAGTCTTGTGCCGAAGCATGCATTGAAGCTAATTGGCCTAATGAATTTCATGAACTGGCAAAGTATAACATCCTAAAAATCATGTTCAAAGTGCATGCAACAATTCTACCAAACAACATTCAAAACAGATTTGTACAAAGAGAAAGTAATTATAATCTGAAAGGAACTGAGATCTTTAATAAATCTACATTTAGAACAGTGATAATGGCAATAAGTATTTCAATCAGAGATGTTAGTTTATGGAACAAACTTGACAGTGGAATAAAACAATATACATCTCTTTCTGTATTAAAAAATAAGTAAAAATCATGATGATGAAAAGACTGAGTAGAACAATTTTTTTAATTATTGGTTTAAATCTTGTAAAATGAAAATGTGGCTTTAGTCACCAACATTGAAAGGCAAGTGATGCATTTTGGAAAGAGGAGGCGGATACAAGTATTCAACTTAATTCTGCTCTTATACATTTAGTTCAGTTCAGTTCAGTTTTAGTTTATGTAGAACATGCATACGATACATTGTAATGCATCACACAATTCCAGTTGTTTCATTACAGCACGTCCAAAAAGAAGTAGGAAGAAGCAGAGCTTATTTAATCCTACCCATTTTCATACCATAGCAATTTTATCCAATGTCCTTGTTCTCTGTAACAGAACAGTGAACAAATAAATAATAAATAAATAACATACCATAGTAGGCATACAAATATTAAATACATAAATAATCTTTGTCTCAATAAAAATTAAAAAGAAAAAGAAATAGAAAAAAGGGTTCAATATGTTCACCATAATTCTTGTTCTGTGTACTTTGTGAACACTTGTAGTTTAAACAGTCTCTTAACCTGAATCATATTGGTGCTTTGTTCGATTTCTTTTCTTAATCCGTTCCATAATTTAATTCCACATACTGATATGCTAAATGTTTTAAGTGTTGTACGAGCATAGAAATGTTGGCGTGTGGTTGCTGGTCGCAGTTTTTTTTTGATCGCTTTGATTTGATTGGCTGGTGCTGGCAGTCTGGGGTTATTGCGGCTGCTGTTTCTGCTGCCGTTTGTTTGTGGTGTGGGCGCCCGTGGCTGCGGGGTCTGGTGCAGGGGTGTGGCTGATGTTGTGACTGGTGGCAGCGCGCGCGCGTGATGGCTGTCGGGGCGGACGAACTGTGTATATGTATGTATATGTGTGTGTATGTATGTATGTATATATATGTGTATGTGTACATATGTGTATGTATATGTATATATGTGTATGTGTGGGTATGTATACATGTATGTGTGTATGTGTATGTATATATGTATGTATGTATGTATATTTCTGGGGGTACGCTCTGGGCCTGCCTGTCAGACGGGGGTCGACGCCTCAGGCTACTGCATCCGAACTGCGTGTCTGGAGCTCCTGGGTCCCGCTGTCCATCCCTTCCGGGTGCCCGTCTTGGTTGGGGCCTGTTGGGCCTAGTCCCTGCGTCTATTGTGGTAGCTTGGTGCTGCAAGGTATTCCGAGGTGCTGCGAGTCGGCCAGTTGCTGGGGTAGTGACCTTGTTTGTCAGCATGTCTGTGATCTTCTTTTAATTCTTTTTTTTAATTAATTAATTTATTTATTTATTTATTTATTTATTTTTTAATATATTTTATTAATATTATTTTTTAATTTTTCCCCTCCTTCAGGGGGGGGGCTCGGCGGGGCGGTTGCTGGTTGTTCCATCTCCATCGTTGGGGTCCCTGCGGGTGGGGTGGGTGGTTCCCGTGGCCCTGTGCCTGGGTGGTCCTGCGGCGGCCGATTTGGGTGGGGTGGCCGGGGGCTGGCCGGGGGCTGGCCTCGCCGCGCTCTCCGGGGGTGGGGGGTGGGCTCGTGGGGGCCCGGTTGCCGGTGGGGCGGGGGCGGTCTTCCCGTCCGGTTGCGGGGAGTCTCTGGGTCCCTCGGGCGGGGCGTCTCGCCTTTCTGCCCGTGTGGGGTGTGGTCTCTCGCTGGCTTGGGGTCTGGCTTTCCCCTGCTTTTCTCGTGCCCTGTCCTCTGCCGGGTGCGTCTGTCTGCGGCCTGCTGCTGGCCCTTGTGGGCGGTACGGTGGGTCGGGCTCTGGGGTTCCTGTCGCTGGCCGGCTTGGCTGCGTGGGGGCGGTGGTCCCTGGTTCCCTAGGCACCACGCCTCCTGTTTGTGGGTTGGACTCTCGGGGGTGATGGGGCCGTGCTCTGGCTCCCATGCACTCTGGGAGTCGAATGTATTGTACATGCAAATTCACATATGTTCACATACGTACATAGGTACCTACGCTCCCACATACATACACAAATACAGTACATATTTACCTACCTAATGCTCGTACATCCACACGCACATTCAATATACAAACATACACATACACGTACTGTACATATACATTCACTGTACAAACACATATACACATTCTGTACATATACATTCATTGTACAAACACATATACACATTCTGTACATATACAAGTACATATGCATACTTACACTCATGCACATAATCACGTTTCATCAAACATATATTAACGTTGTTGCCCTAGGGTAAACTGGGTGTAACACATGGCACACTGACAAAGCTTAACCCAGTGGTTCTCAAACTTTTTTTGTCATCCCCCACTTTGGACAAGGGGGAGTTTTCAAGCCCCACCTGCCCCCATCGCCCCAAAAGAGCGCTAATGCCAAGCTTTAACATTTTCAAATTTATTGAACATCAAGTTGTATACATTCAAACTCAATAACATAAAATAACATCAAGTTCAATAATAAATAAAATAACTGTGCAGCTGTGGTATAACTTGCATCAAGTTCAATAATAAATAAAATAACTTCCATCAAGTTCAATAATAAATAAAACAAGTGTTATAACTTGCATCAAGTTCAATAATAAATCAAAAAAAGTGTTATAACTTGCATCAAGTTCAATAATAAATCAAAAAAAGTGTTATAACTTGCATCACGTTCAATAATAAATCAAAAAAAGTGTTATAACTTGCATCAAGTTCAATAATAAATCAAACAAAAGTGTTATAACTTGCATCACGTTCAATAATAAATCAAAAAAAGTGTTATAACTTGCATCAAGTTCAATAATAAATCAAATAAAAGTGTTATAACTTGCATCAAGTTCAATAATAAATCAAATAACTTGCATCAAGCTCAATAATAAATCAAAAAAAGTGTTATAACTTGCATCAAGTTCAATAATAAAAAATAAAAAAAGTGTTATAACTTGCATCAAGTTCAATAATAAATCAAATAACTTGCATCAAGTTCAATAATAAATAAAATAAAAGTGCCACTTTGCAATCTTTGCAAAAAAAAAGGAGGAGCTATATGCATTTGGCAAGACAGGGCAAGTGACAGCACTTTTCCCCGGGAGAGCCACCTTGCTTCACTGTGAAACAGCACGGCTGTATGATCAGCTCCCATTTCCTCACACAGTGCAGAGAACAGTCGCACTTTCAGTGCGACTGTGTACCGCGCTCACAACATCTGTTAAAACCTCATTGAGTTCGGGGCTGAGCTGCCTTGACGCGAGTGCTTCCCGGTGAAGCACTCGTCAGATTTTTGTTTCTCTGCAGGCACTGGCTCTGGCTCGACGACCTTTGAGGTGCGAGTCACAAATGTATATATTTGTGTAATTGTGGTCCACACATTAGCCTGCTACCCATCCGCGCGAAAGTTTGTTCCGCTTAGCCCCGCCCCCATTAGTTACTGTTGCTATGTCTGTCAAACTTTCGCTCCTACCGAGAAATTTAAAGCCTACAGTAAAAATAAGTACCGGTAATTTCCATTTATTTATATAGCGGATTTCACAGACAGAATCACAAAGTGATTTACAGTGTGTATAGAAAATGAAAGCATAGTAAAAAAAAAAAATCTAAGAATATAATGATAAAAAAAAAATTTAAAGTGAAATTTCCTCCCGTTCCTCGCGCCCCACCTGTCATGTCTCTATTCCCCACCAGTGGGGCGCGCCCCACACTTTGAGAAACGCTGGCTTAACCTATTGTGACTACAACAATCTACAAGGTTAATGTAGGTTGCTTCTCTTTTTCCCCCTCCATTTTTCTGCATTCTTTCATATCTCAAGTTATCATTACGTATATGTATTGTTGCATTTAAACAACTGTATTGTTGATAATAAAGGTAAATTATTGGTATTGTTCATTATCAATAGCGCTATTTCTATTGGTATTTGTATTGATCCATTTGTAGTGTAATAATGCTCATTGTCATTTCTGTATTATTTTTTATTTTTCGCTAACTGCTTATTTGCTATTACTTTTACCATCATATTTGTACATGTCATATTTGCTGATGTTGCTCTATTGTTGTTGTTGTTGTTGTTTGCTGTTGTTGTTTTTGTCTCTCTGTCTAATCCCCCTCTTGTCCCCACAATTTCCCCCTCTGTCTTCTTTTTTTTTCTCTTTCTATCCCCTCCTGCTCCGGCCCGGCTGCACTAAATGATAATATAAATACATTTAATAAAGTCAAATACAAATAAGGCAACAAGAGAAGTATCCTACACTTCTCTTTTGTAAAGTAAATCTGAACAGCCGACATGGGCATCTACATCAACTATATGATTTGCCTGAGAAGCTGGACAGGACAAAAAAAAAAAAAAGAAAAAAAAAAAAGAAATGTTTTAAATTAGATTTTCCTCTAAGGTTTTATTTCTCCCCTTTTGTTGAGAAGAATTGTTGTACATTCTTGGGTAGCAGGTTATAGTTTGCTTTATACATAATTTTAGCTATTTGCAAATGCACCAAATCGTTAAATTTCAATAATTGTGATTCAATAAATAAAGGGTTTGTATGTTCTCTATATCCAACATTATGTATTATTCTAATTGATCTTTCAACACAGTTAGTGAATGAAGCGCACATTTGTAGTTATTTCCCCATATTTCTGCACAATAACTCAGATATGCTGACGAGGTGCTTAAAAGATTTTATTCATTATTAAAGTAAATGATAAATAAATGGGTTGTACTTGTATAGCGCTTTTCTACCTTCAAGGTACTCAAAGCGCTTTGACACTACTTCCACATTTACCCATTCACACACACATTCACACACTGATGGAGGGAGCTGCCATGCAAGGCGCTACCAGCACCCATCAGGAGCAAGGGTGAAGTGTCTTGCTCAGGACACAACGGACATGACGAGGTTGGTACTAGGTGGGGATTGAACCAGGGACCCTCGGGTCGCGCACGGCCACTCTACCACTGCGCCACGCCGTCCCCAGTACAGTGTTTTAGTTTCCTAAATTCAAAGACAGTGTTACTGTTCAAACTGTGTGTAATGTTACAGTGTCGAAAATATGAGATATACATAAATAAAAAATGGGCCTTGTTTTTTAATGAACACTTAGGCTTATTATATTATGGGCAGCACGGTGGTACAGGGGTTAGTGCATGTGCCTCACAATACGAAGGTCCTGACTGAGTAGTCCTGAGGGATCTTTCTGTGTGGAGTTTGCATGTTTTCCCCGTGACTGCGTGGGTTCCCTCCGGGTACTCCGGCTTCCTCCCACCTCCAAAGACATGCACCTGGGGATAGGTTGATTGGCAACACAAAAAAATTGGCCCTAGTGTGTGGATGTGAGTGTGAATGTTGTCTGTCTATCTGTATTGGCCCTGCGATGAGGTGGTGACTTGTCTTGTCCGGGGTGTACCCCGCCTTCCGCCCGAATGCAGCTGAGATAGGCTCCAGCACCCCCCGCGACCGCAACAGGGACAAGCGGTAGAAAATGGATGGATGGACTTAGGCTTATTATGATACTTATTTTAAAGGGGCTGTTTGCAACATTAACACAGATGCCTAGAGGGCGCTAAGTTTTCAATGTATTTTAAGCGTTATATCCCGCCCTCTTTCAGCTTCTATGACGTAACTTTGTACGTATGTAACACATGCACGCACATTAGCTCTAGGTGTTGTAAGCTAAAAATACCGATTTGGAGAGTTAGCATTTGCAATCATTAAATGTATATTCTATCATAACAACAATATTACTGCAATTGTTCGTTGCTTCTTTTGGACTGCTTTTTGATGTGTGCACGCGCTCTCTGCGCGTACGTGTTGATGAGACAGGGTGAGTGACCGCCGTAAACACCAATCATTTCATTCGGGCGGGTAAAAAAAATGTTAAAAAAATATAGACAGTTTTCTTCACCAAATGATTCCCGAGCGCGGCCACCGCTGCTGCTCCTCTCACCTCCCAGGGGGTGAACATGGGGATGGGTCAAAAGCAGAGGATAATTTCACCACATCTAGTGTGTGTGTGACTATCATTGGGACTTTAACTCTAAAGCAGGGGTTCCCAAACTTTTTGACTCGGGGGCCCGCATTGGGTTAAAAAAAATTTGGCCGGGGGCCGGGCTGTATATGTGTATATATATATATATATATATAAATATATATATATATATATATATATATATATACAGTATATATATATATATATATATATATATATATATATATATATATATATATATATATATATATATATATATATATATATATATATATATGTATGTATATATATATATATATATATATATATATATATATATATATATATATATATATATATATATATATATATATATATATATATATATATATATACACATATGCATTGTCTTTATAATTCGTTTTGTCATTTAACATCAATCATACTTGCCAACCCTCCCGGATTTTCCGGGAGACTCCCGAAATTCAGCGCCTCTCCCGAAAACCTCCGGGGACAAATTTTCTCCCGAAAATCTCCCGAAATTCAGGCGGACCTGAGTGACGTGTCGACAGCCTGTTTTCACGTCCGCTTTCCCACAATATAAACACCGTGCCTGCCCAATCACGTTATAACTGTAGAATGATCGAAGGCGAGTTCTTGGTTTCTTATGTGGGTTTATTGTTAGGCAGTTTCATTAACGTCCTCCCAGCGCGGCACCAACACACAACAACAGCAGTCATGTTTTCGTCTACAGTAAAGCAGTTCGTCTGCCGTAAACAGCAATGTTGTGACACTCTTAAACAGGGCAATACTGCCATGTAGTGCATTTGATGAAAGCACTTTTGTGAGTGCCACACATCAATGCATCATCAGAGAGGGTGTTCAGCATGGTTAGAAAAATAGTGACAGAAAATAGAACAAGGATGGACAATTCAACCCTTAACTCAACAATGAGTAGATGAGTGTTATGTGTGTGTATATGTGTAAATAAATGAACACTGAAATTCAAGTATTTATTATATATATATATATATATATATATATATATATATATATATATATATAGCTAGAATTCACTGAAAGTCAAGTATTTCTTATATATATATATATATATATATATATATATATATATATATATATATGAAATACTTGACTTGGTGAATTCTAGCTGTAAATATACTCCTCCCCTCTTAACCATGCCCCCCCCCCCCCCCCGCCCCCCAACTATTCCCCCGCCCCACCCCCGACCCCCCCCCCCCCCCGAAATCGGAGGTCTCAAGGTTGGCAAGTATGCATCAATTAACATTGATGTTCATCAACATTTAACATTGTCACGTTATCGATGGGAAAATTCATTTTTAGACAATATGATTTGCCTGAGCAGCTAGGAGACACCAAGAGTAACAAGCGGTAGAAAAATGGATTAGAAAGGAAAGATTAAAAATAAATAAACACTTTTTTTTTAACTTGGGACTTTCTGTGGGCCGGATTTTGAATGCTGGGGGGCCGGGTCCGTGCCCACGGGCCGTAGTTTTGGTGCTCCTGCTCTAAAAACTTAGTGGCCACATGCGTGGACAGCACCTTTTAGCTCTTATTTCCAAAATTGTGTACACTACTGAATAGGGGTCTTATGGCCCTTATTAAAGTACCAATGATTGTCACACACACACTTGGTGTGGCGAAATTATTCTCTGCATTTGACCCATCACCCTTTATCACCCCCTGGGAGGTGATGTGGACACTTATACTGATGTCTGGTGGTGTCAGAATGGAATTGGGGGAAAAAAGTGTAATAATAAGAATTAGCATGTCACTAAACATGAAGTGCACGTTTGTTACTTATGGACTAAGTACATCATATAAAAAGATGATTCTTAGTTTTTATTCTAATTAGGGTCCAATAAGCCCAAATAGCAAAGAGAAATACAATTAAAAAACACAAATAAACAAACAGCTTGGGCCTTAAGATGTTAACTTAACACATGTTTTGTTAAACCACTAATGGTAACATAAGCTAGGCAGTGGTGTTCTTGTTATATTGTTTTGCTTTGTAAAGTACTTGGAGAGCCAAGTGTTTTCTGAGGTGATACTTGGTGATAACAGTTTAAGAACCACTGTTGTAGAAAATGTGACTGGCACAATGTAAAAAAAACTAAACTAAAAAGCATTTTCCTCAACCTTACAAAATAAAAAAAATGTGGGACATGCGCATTGCCATACTTGCCAACCCTCCCGGATTTTCCGGGAGACTCCCGAAATTCAGCGCCTCTCCCGAAAACCTCCCGGGACAAATTTTCTCCCGAAAGTCTCCCGAAATTCAGGCGGACCTGAGTGACGTGTCGACAGCCTGTTTTCAAGTCCGCTTTCCCACAATATAAACAGCATGCTTGCCCAATCACGTTATAACTGTAGAATGATCGAGGGCGAGTTCTTAGTTTCTTATGTGGGTTTATTGTTAGGCAGTTTCATTAACATCCTCCCAGCGGGGCAACAACACACAACAGCAGTCACGTTTTCGTTTACCGTAAAGCAGTTCGTCTGCCGTAAACAGCAATGTTGTGACACTCTTAAACAGGACAATACTGCCATCTACTGTACATGCATATGTGACAATAACATCTATGGCTTTTAGAGAGTGCAGTGCACAACTGCGCACACAACAAGGAGACGAAGCAGAATGCATCATCAGAGAGGGTGTTCAGCATGGTTAGAAAAATAGTGACAGAGAATAGAACAAGGATGGACAATTCAACCCTTAACTCAACAATGAGTAGATGAGTGTTATGTGTGTGTATATGTGTAAATAAATGAACACTGAAATTCAAGTATTTCTCTTATTTACATATATATACAGGTAAAAGCCAGTAAATTAGAATATTTTGAAAAACTTGATTTATTTCAGTAATTGCATTCAAAAGGTGTAACTTGTACATTATATTTATTCATTGCACACAGACTGATGCATTCAAATGTTTATTTCATTTAATTTTGATGATTTGAAGTGGCAACAAATGAAAATCCAAAATTCCGTGTGTCACAAAAGTAGAATATTGTGTAAGGCTAATACAAAAAAGGGATTTTTAGAAATGTTGGCCAACTGAAAAGTATGAAAATGAAAAATATGAGCATGTACAATACTCAATACTTGGTTGGAGCTCCTTTTGCCTCAATTACTGCATTAATGCGGCGTGGCATGGAGTCGATGAGTTTCTGGCACTGCTCAGGTGTTATGAGAGCCCAGGTTGCTCTGATAGTGGCTTTCAACTCTTCTGCGTTTTTGGGTCTGGCATTCTGCATCTTCCTTTTCACAATACCCCACAGATTTTCTATGGGGCTAAGGTCAGGGGAGTTGGCAGGCCAATTTAGAACAGAAATACCATGGTCCGTAAACCAGGCACGGGTAGATTTTGCGCTGTGTGCAGGCGCCAAGTCCTGTTGGAACTTGAAATCTCCATCTCCATAGAGCAGGTCAGCAGCAGGAAGCATGAAGTGCTCTAAAACTTGCTGGTAGACGGCACTGCCTTTGCGTGCCGACCCAATCACATCATATATCTACAGCTTTTCACACACACAAGTGAATGCAATTCATACTTGGTCGACAGCCATACAGGTCACACTGAGGGTGGCCGTATAAACAACTTTAACACTGTTACAAATATGCGCCACACTGTGAACCCACACCAAACAAGAATGACAAACACATTTCGGGAGAACATCCGCACCGTAACACAACATAAACACAACAGAACGAATACCCAGAACCCCTTGCAGCACTAACTCTTCCGGGACGCTATTAAAAATTAAAACAATAACATGATTTTGGGGCTGTAAATGTAATTTTGAAATGAGCATATCCCGGCTGAACTACCGTTATCAGTTATAGAGGTATTCGAAAAGAAAATGATTTATTATTGCCTTTTGACATTTCGGAACCATTTATCGATGCATTGACATTAAATTATTACATATGGCACCTTTAAATGTTTTAAATGAATAAACACGAGTGATTTCCTCATTTCATCGCCGGGACAGCTGAGCTCGCTTCTGGGGTTGGCCGACATCGTCTCACAAGATGTAGTTTATTTTTAAATATCCTTCTTGTAAATTGCCTAGCAAATATATATCTGCCACCTAATCAACATGTTTTTCTCCTTCTTTGTGGGTTAAAAAAGTGAGTATCAAGGATTTCTCTGCTAGCCCGGCTACGGCGCAATACTTCCTGCTTTTAGTAAATTGCAACTTGTGATTGGATACTCACTTTGGAATGACAAGTGAGTATCCAATTACGGTCTTGTTAAATCAGGCTACCTAGATAATCTACTGTCAACAACTTGTGATCTGATTGGCTATCTCAGCTGTCTATCAAATGTATGTGTTCTCAAATTCATCCGCTAACGATCCCGGGTGTGGCTCTGCTGATCTGCATAGCACCGCTGTGGCTCAAACCAGTGAGTGTCCAATCACAGGATGTGTAAATGTCACGTTCAACGTGAGGCCAGCTAGAAGGCCTTACTGACAAAAACTTGTGATCTGATTGGCTATCGCAATTATCTATCAACTGTATGTGCCCGTTCGCTTACAGTGCAGAGACGCCTGCATTGTTGATTCTGAAGGCCTTAGGCAGATTTCGTACAGCATGGCAACAGAAGCTAGCGGAATTCTGATTGGATAAAAACTCTAACCTAAAAACAAAAGCACTGAAAGGAGCATAATATGACATGAAGAGAATATGAATAATTTTAGATATTTAGGGAAAGTAAATTAAAAAATATGGATGGATGGAAATTTAAAAAGAATTTTATCTTTAATTATGATCATGATTTCTGGTTATGTTAGGCCAGCAGAGAAGGCCTCGCTGGCCCTGACGGCACACCACTATCAGAACTTGGGTTGCACAATGCTTCGCACACCTACCTTTTATTCCAAAAGACGTGGGTTAAATTCTCAGCAACATCAGTTCTCAAATGTATTTATCACTGTAAACATTACATTTATTAAAGTAAAGCATTCTGTATTTATTATTTTAGCCAGCTACCAGAAATCAACAGCTGGATGATGGAGAGGTTTTGTCAAAAACATACAAATAAAAAAGAATCGCCTGAAACCAAAAAACAAAATGCAGTAAATCTCCTCTGTTCTGTGCATCATTGTCCAAGAAAGTTACATTATATTGTCATCTTCCTCTTCATGCCATTTCCTCAAGGTGACAGAAAAACATCAAACAACCTGCCCATTCCACCAATTCTACCATGTTAGCAAAATACAAACACACAATAGATATACATATTTAACACATAAAACATATTGTATTATTCTTTGTTCATTTACATAGCAAAACCATTTAGTCAAACCTTTATTGTGATTCATTGTGTTTTCCAAGAGCCATTAAAGACGCAACAATTCAACAGGTTAAGATACAGCTGTTTGTAATTATACATATGACCAGCAGGGGAAGTCTTGTGCCGAAGCATGCATTGAAGCTAATTGGCCTAATGAATTTCATGAACTGGCAAAGTATAACATCCTAAAAATCATGTTCAAAGTGCATGCAACAATTCTACCAAACAACATTCAAAACAGATTTGTACAAAGAGAAAGTAATTATAATCTGAAAGGAACTGAGATCTTTAATAAATCTACATTTAGAACAGTGATAATGGCAATAAGTATTTCAATCAGAGATGTTAGTTTATGGAACAAACTTGACAGTGGAATAAAACAATATACATCTCTTTCTGTATTAAAAAATAAGTAAAAATCATGATGATGAAAAGACTGAGTAGAACAATTTTTTTAATTATTGGTTTAAATCTTGTAAAATGAAAATGTGGCTTTAGTCACCAACATTGAAAGGCAAGTGATGCATTTTGGAAAGAGGAGGCGGATACAAGTATTCAACTTAATTCTGCTCTTATACATTTAGTTCAGTTCAGTTCAGTTTTAGTTTATGTAGAACATGCATACGATACATTGTAATGCATCACACAATTCCAGTTGTTTCATTACAGCACGTCCAAAAAGAAGTAGGAAGAAGCAGAGCTTATTTAATCCTACCCATTTTCATACCATAGCAATTTTATCCAATGTCCTTGTTCTCTGTAACAGAACAGTGAACAAATAAATAATAAATAAATAACATACCATAGTAGGCATACAAATATTAAATACATAAATAATCTTTGTCTCAATAAAAATTAAAAAGAAAAAGAAATAGAAAAAAGGGTTCAATATGTTCACCATAATTCTTGTTCTGTGTACTTTGTGAACACTTGTAGTTTAAACAGTCTCTTAACCTGAATCATATTGGTGCTTTGTTCGATTTCTTTTCTTAATCCGTTCCATAATTTAATTCCACATACTGATATGCTAAATGTTTTAAGTGTTGTACGAGCATAGAAATGTTGGCGTGTGGTTGCTGGTCGCAGTTTTTTTTTGATCGCTTTGATTTGATTGGCTGGTGCTGGCAGTCTGGGGTTATTGCGGCTGCTGTTTCTGCTGCCGTTTGTTTGTGGTGTGGGCGCCCGTGGCTGCTGGGTCTGGTGCAGGGGTGTGGCTGATGTTGTGACTGGTGGCAGCGCGCGCGCGTGATGGCTGTCGGGGCGGACGAACTGTGTATATGTATGTATATGTGTGTGTATGTATGTATGTATACATATGTGTATGTGTACATATGTGTATGTATATGTATATATGTGTATGTGTGGGTATGTATACATGTATGTGTGTATGTGTATGTATATATGTATGTATGTATGTATATTTCTGGGGGTACGCTCTGGGCCTGCCTGTCAGACGGGGGTCGACGCCTCAGGCTACTGCATCCGAACTGCGTGTCTGGAGCTCCTGGGTCCCGCTGTCCATCCCTTCCGGGTGCCCGTCTTGGTTGGGGCCTGTTGGGCCTAGTCCCTGCGTCTATTGTGGTAGCTTGGTGCTGCAAGGTATTCCGAGGTGCTGCGAGTCGGCCAGTTGCTGGGGTAGTGACCTTGTTTGTCAGCATGTCTGTGATCTTCTTTTAATTCTTTTTTTTAATTAATTAATTTATTTATTTATTTATTTATTTATTTTTTAATATATTTTATTAATATTATTTTTTAATTTTTCCCCTCCTTCAGGGGGGGGGCTCGGCGGGGCGGTTGCTGGTTGTTCCATCTCCATCGTTGGGGTCCCTGCGGGTGGGGTGGGTGGTTCCCGTGGCCCTGTGCCTGGGTGGTCCTGCGGCGGCCGATTTGGGTGGGGTGGCCGGGGGCTGGCCGGGGGCTGGCCTCGCCGCGCTCTCCGGGGGTGGGGGGTGGGCTCGTGGGGGCCCGGTTGCCGGTGGGGCGGGGGCGGTCTTCCCGTCCGGTTGCGGGGAGTCTCTGGGTCCCTCGGGCGGGGCGTCTCGCCTTTCTGCCCGTGTGGGGTGTGGTCTCTCGCTGGCTTGGGGTCTGGCTTTCCCCTGCTTTTCTCGTGCCCTGTCCTCTGCCGGGTGCGTCTGTCTGCGGCCTGCTGCTGGCCCTTGTGGGCGGTACGGTGGGTCGGGCTCTGGGGTTCCTGTCGCTGGCCGGCTTGGCTGCGTGGGGGCGGTGGTCCCTGGTTCCCTAGGCACCACGCCTCCTGTTTGTGGGTTGGACTCTCGGGGGTGATGGGGCCGTGCTCTGGCTCCCATGCACTCTGGGAGTCGAATGTATTGTACATGCAAATTCACATATGTTCACATACGTACATAGGTACCTACGCTCCCACATACATACACAAATACAGTACATATTTACCTACCTAATGCTCGTACATCCACACGCACATTCAATATACAAACATACACATACACGTACTGTACATATACATTCACTGTACAAACACATATACACATTCTGTACATATACATTCATTGTACAAACACATATACACATTCTGTACATATACAAGTACATATGCATACTTACACTCATGCACATAATCACGTTTCATCAAACATATATTAACGTTGTTGCCCTAGGGTAAACTGGGTGTAACACATGGCACACTGACAAAGCTTAACCCAGTGGTTCTCAAACTTTTTTTGTCATCCCCCACTTTGGACAAGGGGGAGTTTTCAAGCCCCACCTGCCCCCATCGCCCCAAAAGAGCGCTAATGCCAAGCTTTAACATTTTCAAATTTATTGAACATCAAGTTGTATACATTCAAACTCAATAACATAAAATAACATCAAGTTCAATAATAAATAAAATAACTGTGCAGCTGTGGTATAACTTGCATCAAGTTCAATAATAAATAAAATAACTTCCATCAAGTTCAATAATAAATAAAACAAGTGTTATAACTTGCATCAAGTTCAATAATAAATCAAAAAAAGTGTTATAACTTGCATCAAGTTCAATAATAAATCAAAAAAAGTGTTATAACTTGCATCACGTTCAATAATAAATCAAAAAAAGTGTTATAACTTGCATCAAGTTCAATAATAAATCAAACAAAAGTGTTATAACTTGCATCACGTTCAATAATAAATCAAAAAAAGTGTTATAACTTGCATCAAGTTCAATAATAAATCAAATAAAAGTGTTATAACTTGCATCAAGTTCAATAATAAATCAAATAACTTGCATCAAGCTCAATAATAAATCAAAAAAAGTGTTATAACTTGCATCAAGTTCAATAATAAAAAATAAAAAAAGTGTTATAACTTGCATCAAGTTCAATAATAAATCAAATAACTTGCATCAAGTTCAATAATAAATAAAATAAAAGTGCCACTTTGCAATCTTTGCAAAAAAAAAGGAGGAGCTATATGCATTTGGCAAGACAGGGCAAGTGACAGCACTTTTCCCCGGGAGAGCCACCTTGCTTCACTGTGAAACAGCACGGCTGTATGATCAGCTCCCATTTCCTCACACAGTGCAGAGAACAGTCGCACTTTCAGTGCGACTGTGTACCGCGCTCACAACATCTGTTAAAACCTCATTGAGTTCGGGGCTGAGCTGCCTTGACGCGAGTGCTTCCCGGTGAAGCACTCGTCAGATTTTTGTTTCTCTGCAGGCACTGGCTCTGGCTCGACGACCTTTGAGGTGCGAGTCACAAATGTATATATTTGTGTAATTGTGGTCCACACATTAGCCTGCTACCCATCCGCGCGAAAGTTTGTTCCGCTTAGCCCCGCCCCCATTAGTTACTGTTGCTATGTCTGTCAAACTTTCGCTCCTACCGAGAAATTTAAAGCCTACAGTAAAAATAAGTACCGGTAATTTCCATTTATTTATATAGCGGATTTCACAGACAGAATCACAAAGTGATTTACAGTGTGTATAGAAAATGAAAGCATAGTAAAAAAAAAAAATCTAAGAATATAATGATAAAAAAAAAATTTAAAGTGAAATTTCCTCCCGTTCCTCGCGCCCCACCTGTCATGTCTCTATTCCCCACCAGTGGGGCGCGCCCCACACTTTGAGAAACGCTGGCTTAACCTATTGTGACTACAACAATCTACAAGGTTAATGTAGGTTGCTTCTCTTTTTCCCCCTCCATTTTTCTGCATTCTTTCATATCTCAAGTTATCATTACGTATATGTATTGTTGCATTTAAACAACTGTATTGTTGATAATAAAGGTAAATTATTGGTATTGTTCATTATCAATAGCGCTATTTCTATTGGTATTTGTATTGATCCATTTGTAGTGTAATAATGCTCATTGTCATTTCTGTATTATTTTTTATTTTTCGCTAACTGCTTATTTGCTATTACTTTTACCATCATATTTGTACATGTCATATTTGCTGATGTTGCTCTATTGTTGTTGTTGTTGTTGTTTGCTGTTGTTGTTTTTGTCTCTCTGTCTAATCCCCCTCTTGTCCCCACAATTTCCCCCTCTGTCTTCTTTTTTTTTCTCTTTCTATCCCCTCCTGCTCCGGCCCGGCTGCACTAAATGATAATATAAATACATTTAATAAAGTCAAATACAAATAAGGCAACAAGAGAAGTATCCTACACTTCTCTTTTGTAAAGTAAATCTGAACAGCCGACATGGGCATCTACATCAACTATATGATTTGCCTGAGAAGCTGGACAGGACAAAAAAAAAAAAAAGAAAAAAAAAAAAGAAATGTTTTAAATTAGATTTTCCTCTAAGGTTTTATTTCTCCCCTTTTGTTGAGAAGAATTGTTGTACATTCTTGGGTAGCAGGTTATAGTTTGCTTTATACATAATTTTAGCTATTTGCAAATGCACCAAATCGTTAAATTTCAATAATTGTGATTCAATAAATAAAGGGTTTGTATGTTCTCTATATCCAACATTATGTATTATTCTAATTGATCTTTCAACACAGTTAGTGAATGAAGCGCACATTTGTAGTTATTTCCCCATATTTCTGCACAATAACTCAGATATGCTGACGAGGTGCTTAAAAGATTTTATTCATTATTAAAGTAAATGATAAATAAATGGGTTGTACTTGTATAGCGCTTTTCTACCTTCAAGGTACTCAAAGCGCTTTGACACTACTTCCACATTTACCCATTCACACACACATTCACACACTGATGGAGGGAGCTGCCATGCAAGGCGCTACCAGCACCCATCAGGAGCAAGGGTGAAGTGTCTTGCTCAGGACACAACGGACATGACGAGGTTGGTACTAGGTGGGGATTGAACCAGGGACCCTCGGGTCGCGCACGGCCACTCTACCACTGCGCCACGCCGTCCCCAGTACAGTGTTTTAGTTTCCTAAATTCAAAGACAGTGTTACTGTTCAAACTGTGTGTAATGTTACAGTGTCGAAAATATGAGATATACATAAATAAAAAATGGGCCTTGTTTTTTAATGAACACTTAGGCTTATTATATTATGGGCAGCACGGTGGTACAGGGGTTAGTGCATGTGCCTCACAATACGAAGGTCCTGACTGAGTAGTCCTGAGGGATCTTTCTGTGTGGAGTTTGCATGTTTTCCCCGTGACTGCGTGGGTTCCCTCCGGGTACTCCGGCTTCCTCCCACCTCCAAAGACATGCACCTGGGGATAGGTTGATTGGCAACACAAAAAAATTGGCCCTAGTGTGTGGATGTGAGTGTGAATGTTGTCTGTCTATCTGTATTGGCCCTGCGATGAGGTGGTGACTTGTCTTGTCCGGGGTGTACCCCGCCTTCCGCCCGAATGCAGCTGAGATAGGCTCCAGCACCCCCCGCGACCGCAACAGGGACAAGCGGTAGAAAATGGATGGATGGACTTAGGCTTATTATGATACTTATTTTAAAGGGGCTGTTTGCAACATTAACACAGATGCCTAGAGGGCGCTAAGTTTTCAATGTATTTTAAGCGTTATATCCCGCCCTCTTTCAGCTTCTATGACGTAACTTTGTACGTATGTAACACATGCACGCACATTAGCTCTAGGTGTTGTAAGCTAAAAATACCGATTTGGAGAGTTAGCATTTGCAATCATTAAATGTATATTCTATCATAACAACAATATTACTGCAATTGTTCGTTGCTTCTTTTGGACTGCTTTTTGATGTGTGCACGCGCTCTCTGCGCGTACGTGTTGATGAGACAGGGTGAGTGACCGCCGTAAACACCAATCATTTCATTCGGGCGGGTAAAAAAAATGTTAAAAAAATATAGACAGTTTTCTTCACCAAATGATTCCCGAGCGCGGCCACCGCTGCTGCTCCTCTCACCTCCCAGGGGGTGAACATGGGGATGGGTCAAAAGCAGAGGATAATTTCACCACATCTAGTGTGTGTGTGACTATCATTGGGACTTTAACTCTAAAGCAGGGGTTCCCAAACTTTTTGACTCGGGGGCCCGCATTGGGTTAAAAAAAATTTGGCCGGGGGCCGGGCTGTATATGTGTATATATATATATATATATATAAATATATATATATATATATATATATATATATACAGTATATATATATATATATATATATATATATATATATATATATATATATATATATATATATATATATATATATATGTATGTATATATATATATATATATATATATATATATATATATATATATATATATATATATATATATATATATATATATATATATATATATATATATATACACATATGCATTGTCTTTATAATTCGTTTTGTCATTTAACATCAATCATACTTGCCAACCCTCCCGGATTTTCCGGGAGACTCCCGAAATTCAGCGCCTCTCCCGAAAACCTCCGGGGACAAATTTTCTCCCGAAAATCTCCCGAAATTCAGGCGGACCTGAGTGACGTGTCGACAGCCTGTTTTCACGTCCGCTTTCCCACAATATAAACACCGTGCCTGCCCAATCACGTTATAACTGTAGAATGATCGAAGGCGAGTTCTTGGTTTCTTATGTGGGTTTATTGTTAGGCAGTTTCATTAACGTCCTCCCAGCGCGGCACCAACACACAACAACAGCAGTCATGTTTTCGTCTACAGTAAAGCAGTTCGTCTGCCGTAAACAGCAATGTTGTGACACTCTTAAACAGGGCAATACTGCCATGTAGTGCATTTGATGAAAGCACTTTTGTGAGTGCCACACATCAATGCATCATCAGAGAGGGTGTTCAGCATGGTTAGAAAAATAGTGACAGAAAATAGAACAAGGATGGACAATTCAACCCTTAACTCAACAATGAGTAGATGAGTGTTATGTGTGTGTATATGTGTAAATAAATGAACACTGAAATTCAAGTATTTATTATATATATATATATATATATATATATATATATATATATATATATATATATATAGCTAGAATTCACTGAAAGTCAAGTATTTCTTATATATATATATATATATATATATATATATATATATATATATATATATATATATATATATATATATATATATATATATATATGAAATACTTGACTTGGTGAATTCTAGCTGTAAATATACTCCTCCCCTCTTAACCATGCCCCCCCCCCCCCCCGCCCCCCAACTATTCCCCCCCCCCCACCCCCGACCCCCCCCCCCCCCGAAATCGGAGGTCTCAAGGTTGGCAAGTATGCATCAATTAACATTGATGTTCATCAACATTTAACATTGTCACGTTATCGATGGGAAAATTCATTTTTAGACAATATGATTTGCCTGAGCAGCTAGGAGACACCAAGAGTAACAAGCGGTAGAAAAATGGATTAGAAAGGAAAGATTAAAAATAAATAAATAAATAAACACTTTTTTTTTAACTTGGGACTTTCTGTGGGCCGGATTTTGAATGCTGGGGGGCCGGGTCCGTGCCCACGGGCCGTAGTTTTGGTGCTCCTGCTCTAAAAACTTAGTGGCCACATGCGTGGACAGCACCTTTTAGCTCTTATTTCCAAAATTGTGTACACTACTGAATAGGGGTCTTATGGCCCTTATTAAAGTACCAATGATTGTCACACACACACTTGGTGTGGCGAAATTATTCTCTGCATTTGACCCATCACCCTTTATCACCCCCTGGGAGGTGATGTGGACACTTATACTGATGTCTGGTGGTGTCAGAATGGAATTGGGGGAAAAAAGTGTAATAATAAGAATTAGCATGTCACTAAACATGAAGTGCACGTTTGTTACTTATGGACTAAGTACATCATATAAAAAGATGATTCTTAGTTTTTATTCTAATTAGGGTCCAATAAGCCCAAATAGCAAAGAGAAATACAATTAAAAAACACAAATAAACAAACAGCTTGGGCCTTAAGATGTTAACTTAACACATGTTTTGTTAAACCACTAATGGTAACATAAGCTAGGCAGTGGTGTTCTTGTTATATTGTTTTGCTTTGTAAAGTACTTGGAGAGCCAAGTGTTTTCTGAGGTGATACTTGGTGATAACAGTTTAAGAACCACTGTTGTAGAAAATGTGACTGGCACAATGTAAAAAAAACTAAACTAAAAAGCATTTTCCTCAACCTTACAAAATAAAAAAAATGTGGGACATGCGCATTGCCATACTTGCCAACCCTCCCGGATTTTCCGGGAGACTCCCGAAATTCAGCGCCTCTCCCGAAAACCTCCCGGGACAAATTTTCTCCCGAAAGTCTCCCGAAATTCAGGCGGACCTGAGTGACGTGTCGACAGCCTGTTTTCAAGTCCGCTTTCCCACAATATAAACAGCATGCTTGCCCAATCACGTTATAACTGTAGAATGATCGAGGGCGAGTTCTTAGTTTCTTATGTGGGTTTATTGTTAGGCAGTTTCATTAACATCCTCCCAGCGGGGCAACAACACACAACAGCAGTCACGTTTTCGTTTACCGTAAAGCAGTTCGTCTGCCGTAAACAGCAATGTTGTGACACTCTTAAACAGGACAATACTGCCATCTACTGTACATGCATATGTGACAATAACATCTATGGCTTTTAGAGAGTGCAGTGCACAACTGCGCACACAACAAGGAGACGAAGCAGAATGCATCATCAGAGAGGGTGTTCAGCATGGTTAGAAAAATAGTGACAGAGAATAGAACAAGGATGGACAATTCAACCCTTAACTCAACAATGAGTAGATGAGTGTTATGTGTGTGTATATGTGTAAATAAATGAACACTGAAATTCAAGTATTTCTCTTATTTACATATATATACAGGTAAAAGCCAGTAAATTAGAATATTTTGAAAAACTTGATTTATTTCAGTAATTGCATTCAAAAGGTGTAACTTGTACATTATATTTATTCATTGCACACAGACTGATGCATTCAAATGTTTATTTCATTTAATTTTGATGATTTGAAGTGGCAACAAATGAAAATCCAAAATTCCGTGTGTCACAAAAGTAGAATATTGTGTAAGGCTAATACAAAAAAGGGATTTTTAGAAATGTTGGCCAACTGAAAAGTATGAAAATGAAAAATATGAGCATGTACAATACTCAATACTTGGTTGGAGCTCCTTTTGCCTCAATTACTGCATTAATGCGGCGTGGCATGGAGTCGATGAGTTTCTGGCACTGCTCAGGTGTTATGAGAGCCCAGGTTGCTCTGATAGTGGCTTTCAACTCTTCTGCGTTTTTGGGTCTGGCATTCTGCATCTTCCTTTTCACAATACCCCACAGATTTTCTATGGGGCTAAGGTCAGGGGAGTTGGCAGGCCAATTTAGAACAGAAATACCATGGTCCGTAAACCAGGCACGGGTAGATTTTGCGCTGTGTGCAGGCGCCAAGTCCTGTTGGAACTTGAAATCTCCATCTCCATAGAGCAGGTCAGCAGCAGGAAGCATGAAGTGCTCTAAAACTTGCTGGTAGACGGCTGCGTTGACCCTGGATCTCAGGAAACAGAGTGGACCGACACCAGCTGGACTGCTGCTGAGTGGTCCAAAGTCATGTTTTCTGACGAAAGCAAATTTTGCATTTCCTTTGGAAATCGAGGTCCCAGAGTCTGGAGGAAGACAGGAGAGGCACAGGATCCACGTTGCCTGAAGTCTAGTGTAAAGTTTCCACCATCAGTGATGGTTTGGGGTGCCATGTCATCTGCTGGTGTCGGTCCACTCTGTTTCCTGAGATCCAGGGTCAACGCAGCCGTCTACCAGCAAGTTTTAGAGCACTTCATGCTTCCTGCTGCTGACCTGCTCTATGGAGATGGAGATTTCAAGTTCCAACAGGACTTGGCGCCTGCACACAGCGCAAAATCTACCCGTGCCTGGTTTACGGACCATGGTATTTCTGTTCTAAATTGGCCCGCCAACTCCCCTGACCTTAGCCCCATAGAAAATCTGTGGGGTATTGTGAAAAGGAAAATGCAGAATGCCAGACCCAAAAACGCAGAAGAGTTGAAGGCCACTATCAGAGCAACCTGGGCTCTCATAACACCTGAGCAGTGCCAGAAACTCATCGACTCCATGCCACGCCGCATTAACGCAGTAATTGAGGCAAAAGGAGCTCCAACCAAGCAGGGCCGGCCCGTGGCATAGGCCGTATAGGCAAATGCTAAGGGCGCTGTCCATCAGGGGGCGCCACGCCAGTGCCACAAATGTTGGAGAAAAAAAAAAAAAAATTGGTACTATTATTTCTAAATACAAAAAAATAATCCCACGTTAATTAAAATGCAAAGTAAAGCCTATTTAATAGAAATATTATTTGTTACAACATTACGCCCCTCCCCCCCGCACGGTGCGCCCCTCCCTTCCCGTATCATGACTCTCTTTGGACGTCACACCACATCAAAAAAATCAACACAAGATGTCAAAACGGCCAAAACTGTCAGGTGCCCAGGGAAGAAAAAAGAGAAAAGAAGAGGAGGAGAAACGAGAAATGACAGAGGTAGCAGGTAGGTAACGTTAGCCTACATGAAATTATTTGTCTGTTACAGAATGTGATAGTAACCTGGCTTTTTAGCATTAAGCTAATGTTACATGATTCGGCAATTGCTAATCAATAAATAGCTAGTTCTGTTTTAACGTCGGGTTAATTTTGTGGAGGGGGCTAAATTGTTATGGAAAATAATAATGTAACGTTAGGTAATTACAGTACTCCCACCTCGGGTGACCATTTCCATGACACCAAAAAGGAGGACATTATGCGCCATATCAATAAATTACTATGGTGTACATAGGACTCTGGTATACTCTTATTTATAGTACAATTTTGAGTGGTTTAAAGATTATGTTTGTGTGGCTGAATAGGAAAAAATATTAAAGTCAAGTGTTTGTTAACAGTATTTGTATTTATTCAATACATTGTGGTGTTCAAAAAGTGACCACTGAGATGAATCTTTTCAAGTGCAGAGTACCACAAAGCATAACATGTGTGGACTTAAATGTAGTTAACATATATAATTTAAAAAAAATGCCACAAAAAATTTTCCACATCAACATCAAGGCTGCTTGCTGCATATCTGGTTGCGTTATGCAGAATAAGGGCCAAACAGTTTGCAGGGTGCACATCTTTTTGGCTCAGTTTCAACTTCTGATACACACTGTTATGTTTGCCACAATTGACACTGGCATTGTCTGCTGCATATGCAGACATGTTTTTCACCTCTAAGCCAGACATCTAAAGTTTTGCCAGCAGCTGGTTTGTTATGGCTTCTGACGTTTCGTTGCTGTCACTATAAAAATCCAACAGGACATGTTGGATGCCTTCATCAAAGTGAAAATACCCTACCACAATGGGAAAACACTTGTTTGTTCCTTTATTTGAGGCGTCGGTTGCCACGGAAAAGGGTAGGTTGTTTTCTTTTATGTAGTCGGTATGTTCCTGTACCGAATAGTGAGCGATGACGTTCTCGCACAATGCCTTGGCTTTTGTTCGGCCACAGGCCATCCCTTTAGCTGTGGGATAGTCACTGAAAATCTCCCGGTCCACTTTCATGCCGCAGTCTAAACTTCTGTAGGACTGGTGATGCTTTACAGCAGTGGTTCTCAACCTTTTTTCAGTGATGTACCCCCTGTGAACATTTTTTTAATTCAAGTACCCTCTAATCAGAGCAAAGCATTTTTGGTTGAAAAAAAGAGATAAAGAAGTAAAATATAGCACTATGTCATCAGTTTCTGATTTATTAAATTGTATAACAGTGCAAAATATTGCTCATTTGTAGTGGTCTTTCTTGAACTATTTGGAAAAAAATATATAAAATAACTAAAAACTTGTTGAAAAATAAACAAGTGATTCAATTATAAATAAAGATTTCTACACATAGAAGTAATCATCAACTTAAAGTGCCCTCTTTGGGGATTGTAATAGAGATCCACCTGGATTTAGGAACTTAATTCTAAACATTTCTTCACAAAAAAAGAAATCTTTAACATCAATATTTATGGAACATGTCCACAAAAAATGTAGCTGTCAACACTGAATATTGCATTGTTGCATTTCTTTTCACAGTTCTTTTTGACATACATTTTAGTGAGGGTCAAACCATCATGGCATGGGGGAAACTCTGGGTTTATGGTAATGAATGGAATAGCCGACTTGATTTGATGTTCAGTTTATGAACTTACATTACATTACATACCCCCAGGGTACCATTTGAGAACCACTGCTTTACAGCATGGTACACCTTGCACAGCTCGCAGCGGTTATCTAGTCATCCAGGGGCGACGAAACTTCACGAAAAAATGTCCTCATTGAAGAGGTGCCGCACGTTTATTACTTTTATGTTTATCCGTACCCGTATGCCGTTCAATTGCAGCTTTCCCCTGACTACTTACGTCGACATCACATCGACAAAGTGTGCAGAAGCCATTGAATGAGTCTCGACTGCTTTTCGTTATAAATTCGTGCTCTTTTGTCCATTCAGAATTACACGAGGTCTTGCGTTTTGGCATAATGCTAACTTTCTGTCAATGTCATGCCGCAGCAGCACATGAACCCTTGTTTACTTTTTTAACCAATGATAAGCAGATTTGTATCCGACACCGCTCTTAGCCAATCATTTGATATGTTACTGCGTTGGGGGCATTTTTTACGGTCTTTGATTAGCTATCGCGCTGCAGCCCAGCAAAGATGAAAAAACTCCGCTCTTCAAGCCTAGTGCCTCAAAAAGGAGGACAAATACATGTCCGGCTTGATGCTGCGCCGGACGCCGGACAGGGCATAAAAAATCCGGACTGTCCGGCCTAAATCCGGACACCTGGTCACCCTACTCCCACCTTACATTCCTCAGGGACATTTGTATTAGATCTTTTAAGCAGGTGTTTTTTGTTTACATTGTTATTGCCTTCTGGTTAGCTAATGTTTGCCCTGCAGGTAATAGTCACTTTTCCACCCCTTTATATATTAGGTATAGTTGTAAGTAAAAAAAAAAAGGTCAAAGACAAAGCTATTCGGTTTCTTGTGAGTATATACACTTCACTGCCGATGTGGGGGGGTTGGGGGGCGCCACCTAAAATCTTGCCTATGGCGCCAGATTGGTTAGGGCCGGGCCTGCAACCAAGTATTGAGTATTGTACATGCTCATATTTTTCATTTTCATACTTTTCAGTTGGCCAACATTTCTAAAAATCCCTTTTTTGTATTAGCCTTAAGTAATATTCTAATTTTGTGACACACGGAATTTTGGATTTTCATTTGTTGCCACTTCAAATCATCAAAATTAAATGAAATAAACATTTGAATGCATCAGTCTGTGTGCAATGAATAAATATAATGTACAAGTTACACCTTTTGAATGCAATTACTGAAATAAATCAAGTTTTTCAAAATATTCTAATTTACTGGCTTTTACCTGTATATATATATATATATATATATATATATATATATATATATATATATATATATATATATATATATATATATATATATATATAAATATAATAAATACTGAAATTCAAGTATTTCTCTTATTAATATATATATATATATATATATATATATATATATATAAATAAATATAATAAATACTTGAATTTCAGTGTTCATTTATTTACACATATACACACACATAACACTCATCTACTCATTGTTGAGTTAAGGGTTGAATTGTCCATCCTTGTTCTATTCTCTGTCACTATTTTTCTAGCCATGCTGAACACCTTCTCTGATGATGCATTGATGTGTGGCACTCACAAAAGTGCTTTCATCAAATGCACTAGATGGCAGTATTGCCCTGTTTAAGAGGGTCACAACATTGCTGTTTACGGCAGACGAACTGCTTTACTGTAGACGAAAACATGACTGCTGTTGTTGTGTGTTGTTGCCGCGCTGGGAGGACGTTAATGAAACTGCCTAACAATAAACCCACATAAGAAACCAAGAACTCGCCCTCGATCATTCTACAGTTATAACGTGATTGGGCAGGCACGGTGTTTATATTGTGGGAAAGCGGACGTGAAAACAGGCTGTCGACACGTCACTCAGGTCCGCCTGAATTTCGGGAGATTTTCGGGAGAAAATTTGTCCCGGGAGGTTTTCGGGAGAGGCGCTGAATTTCGGGAGTCTCCCGGAAAATCCGGGAGGGTTGGCAAGTATGATTGATGTTAAATGACAAAACGAATTATAAAGACAATGCATATGTATATATATATATATATATATATATATATATATATATATATATATATATATATGTATATATATATATATATATATACACATATACAGCCCGGCCCCCGGCCAAATTCTTTTTAACCCAATGCGGCCCCCGAGTCAAAAAGTTTGGGTACCCCTGCTTTAGAGTTAAAGTCCCAACGATAGTAACACACACACTAGATGTGGTGAAATTATCCTCTGCTTTTGACCCATCCCCATGTTCACCCCCTGGGAGGTGAGAGGAGCAGTGAGCAGCAGCGGTGGCCGCACTCGGGAATCATTTGGTGAAGAAAACTGTCTATATTTTTTTAACATTTTTTTTACCCGCCCGAATGAAATGATTGGTGTTTACGGCGGTCACTCACCCTGTCTCGTCAACACGTACGTGCAGAGAGCGTGTGCACACATCAAAAAGCAGTCCAAAAGAAGCAACGAACAATTGCAGTAATATTGTTGTTATGATAGAATATACATTTAATGATTGTAAATGCTAACTCTCCAAATCGGTATTTTTAGCTTACAACACCCAGAGCTAATGTGCGTGCATGTGTTACATACGTACAAAGTTACGTCATAGAAGCCGAAAGAGGGCGGGATATAACGCTTAAAATACATTGAAAACTTAGCGCCCTCTAGGCATCTGTGTTAATGTTGCAAACAGCCCCTTTAAAATAAGTATCATAATAAGCCTAAGTCCATCCATCCATTTTCTACCGTTTGTCCCTTTTGGGGTCGCGGGGGGTGCTGGAGCCTATCTCAGCTGCATTCGGGCGGAAGGCGGTGTACACCCCGGACAAGTCACCATCTCATCGCAGGGCTAATACAGATAGACAGACAACATTCACACTCACATTCACACACTAGGGCCAATTTTTTTGGCAACCTATCCCCAGGTGCATGTCTTTGGAGGTGGGAGTGTGTATATATATATATATATATATATATATATAGCTAGAATTAACTGAAAGTCAAGTATTTATTATATATATATATATATATATATATATTAGTGAATTCTAGCTGTAAATATACTCCTCCCCTCTTAACCACGCCCCCAACCACGCCCCCCTCCACCTCCCGAAATCGGAGGTCTCAAAGTTGGCGAGTATGCGCATTGCATCAATAAAGATTTAGATTGTACATATGTATAAATATCAAATTAGTTTTGTCATTCCATTTTACCACAATGCTTACCTCGTTAGTAAGTTTGGTCGGAGATGGTTATCTCGCAGAAGGCGAGCGGAACATGAGAACGAGCGATACACGGTTACCACGGCAACCACTCCACGTGCTCGTGCTTGCTCGCGGAATGGCGCGTAGTCCTCACACACGCGCCGCTAATGGACACTTTTAGGGGGGAAATGACACACGAAGACGTCGCCGTCAAGATTAGTTGAACAAACTGAAATAATAGTTACCTGTTGGGGTATGTAGCTTCTATGTTTAAATTGTTACAACTATACATGTAACTTTTGGTTAGCTTCAAGCTAACGCTAGCTTCTGTAGGATCTGTTCGGACAAGCTACGGCGACAAAGTGTTGTGTAGCATGTCAGGAATAGTATTAACACTTGTTTTTTATATCCTACCATAACCCCAAGTGAATGTCATATTTTAAAGGTATAAAGGTTATACAGCCATATTTGGACAGCAAAAGTGTGTACACCCGTCACATTGATAACAATAGTAAGTGTGGCCGCCATTGTTATTTAGCCCAGCCTTTGGGCATGGAGTTCGCCAGAGTTGCCCAGGTTGTTACTCCAGTCCCTTCCCACTCTCCATCACTTCTGAGCTGGTGGATGTTAACATGCGTTCACATTTGTCATTTGTGGTTCGTTTGCTCTGCTATTTCGGTTAGTTTGGTAAAATGTAAATGCAGTTTCCTGATTTAGTAGAATATTTGACAGGGCTTATCATGCTTAAGGCAAGCAGTTATCAATTGCCTGCAAATATTCAAAGTGTATTCATAGAAAGGC
Organism: Nerophis lumbriciformis; assembly: GCF_033978685.3. NCBI lineage: Eukaryota > Metazoa > Chordata > Actinopteri > Syngnathiformes > Syngnathidae > Nerophis > Nerophis lumbriciformis. Next base: position 21,241,801 of record NC_084555.2, on the reverse strand, counting down.
ATGTGGGGTATAACCTAAGAGGAACGGCAAAATATAAACACGCTTTAGCACTTAGCACAAGGAAAAGTTTTTGTGTCTCAGTCTGTGGGGTGACAATATGGAACAGCCTGAGTGATGAACTCAAACACTGTTCAAACATTGAGCATTTTAAGAAATTGTACAAATCTAATATTTCGGTTCGGTATAGTGAGGTCTAGGCTTATTTTGAATATGAGTATGAATGACTTATATGACTTACTTGTGATGATATAATGAGAATTGTAAGCACATTGTTCTGGGCAAATTAAGTTATGTGGATCCAGATGAATTTGATAAAATGTGGTTCAGAGGAAACTGGTTATTAGTTAAAGTAACTGTAAAAAAGGGGAGGGGGATTCAAAAAGTTTATACCCTTTTGAGATATGTTTAATTTAATTTTATTGTCTTAATCAAATTTTCTTTTGTTCTTTGTGAAATAATAATATTGCCATTAAGCACAAGACTGTTCAATGGAGATATGTATGTATATTATGTACTACATGTATGATGTGGAGCTGACTATGACATACTCAATAAACAACAACAAAGTCTAGGATGAGACGACCACCACCTGAGAGATGGCACTGGATATGAGGAACCAGGTGATGCATAGCAACACCTAACAGGAAGTGGTGTGAAAGTCATCAAATTCACAATCTAACATGTTTGAACGGTAGTAGGAAGAAGCGGATCTCATAGTGTGTTTTAATTGTACCGTGAGGAGTTTGCAGTGGGAATTTTCAACTGGAACGCCCCCCCAGGTCAGATTTCCTACTCGAAAAGTCGGTAGAGTCCTCACCACTGCTCTAAGTGTAAACAATAATGAAAGCTCCTATAATATTCGGTATTAGCACTTCAATTATTTTTTATCGCACTAAATCAGCCGTATACAACATTTTATTTGACGTTTGTACATGGTACTGTTATTGTAGTGTAAATTGCAATGTTTTCATAGCAATAGCGTCTGTGATTCTTCTTTATCCACCGTGTTTGAAGGTTGCTGAAGGAGTGTATATTTGTCCAGAAGTTGTTTATATTCCGATAAGGCAAGCGCAAGAATAGCTTTCCTGGATGTGGCCATGTCGGTGTCCGGCATCATAACTCGGCTGTGACATCATTCCCAGCTCCGACGTCCAACTTCCGACGTTAATGAAACAAATCATTTAATCCTACCTGTTTTCCCTATCACATGAGTTAATATTTTCACCTCATGTGTTTTACATGTACTCCACACAACAAACCCAAGCCCCAAAGACACATATCCAGACGCGCAATGCCCCAGCACAACCAGCTACCCTCAAACAAGGCAACATCTTCAACCCACACCCAAAATATTATCAAGATGTGTAGAAAAGTACAATTTACAATTCTTTGCCTGATATTGCAGTATTGCTATAAAAATATATTGAAAATTGCTGTTAAGGTTTTTTATATTATTATTTTGGAAGCAGAATATTACCATTGCAAACAAATTGTTATTTTGGGTGTAAATAAAATGAAAACTCTTCATTTCACATGACTTGACAGATCTCCTTTCCTTGTCGAAATTCCAAATGGCATTCACTTCACGGAACCCAGGCAGGAGCATGACGAAACCGACGGCTCAGTGTTGTCAAACTCCCATCACCTGTGGGGTAGCTTCTGTACAGAACTCTATCCCTGGCAGGAAAGGACTTTGGCGCAAAAGAACCAGCACCCAGGAAAAACAAGGTCCGCCGGAAAAGAGCTTTTGCTGGAATGATATGTACTATTCTCAAATTACACTACCACCAACCATTGTAATTCAGCGACGGGAAATTACATCATACTTCAAACTTTTTGGTGAGAAATTGCTATTGAATTGCATCATTTGAGAAAAGTGTCTTACCCTCAAAATGACTGAAATATTTAAATCTCATATTTAATCATGTTGTACAATGTTTCAGATGATGACCTAATTAAAGACTTTTTGTGGATGGACTGTTGCCGTAAAATAACAGACAAGGTAAAGATCAACATCTCTGAACAATATTGGTGCTGATAATTCAACTCATCTTTTTTCCCCAGTATCTCCTCGCCATGGTTTTTGTCTACTTCAAAAGATCCCACTTCTCCATTGTAGAATACAGCAAGATTAATTTTTTCATTGCCTTGTAAGTTCGCCACACGCTTAAACTATTTGAGTACACGTGCACAGTCAGTATACAATTGCATTGGAGGTATAATTCCAATATTTAGTTACCTTATTAGGACAAATTATACATGATTTTATTATCTACTATATTTCAATCAAAATAAGACAATGCCACTATCAAATATATCGGTACACCTTTCAATTATTCAAGATTATGTTGTGTTCACTGTGTTTACATGATCCCAGAATTGTATTGTATAGTGCCTGCATTATTTATTTACCAACTCCTCAGCAAAGCCAATTCATATTCTCGCATTGTAGGTATCTTGCCAACACCATGGAGGAAGAAGAAGAGGAGAGTAAATATGAGATTTTTCCATGGGCGCTTGGAAAGAACTGGAGAAAGAAGTTTCCCCTTTTCCTCAAGCAGAGGGACAAACTCTGGGCTCGCATTGAGTTCAGAGCTGTAGTCAGTAGGCGCTGCTGTGAAGAGGTACACAAATATGTTTGCCTGAACAGTGATTTAAGTTATAGTTGTAGTTGTTATCTTTTTTTTTTACCCACAAGCTCAGTCAGTTACTTTTTCAATTTAGAAGCTTCGCTTTTGATTCCTTGTCTCTGTTAATGTCTTTTTTTTCTTCAGGTGATGGCCATCATGCCCTCTCACTTTGTGTGGAAGCGAGAGCGCTCAGAGCACCACAGCGGTGCTCAGCGGCATTATGACCAAAGAAACGCAGTGCATTTTCCACGGGGGCCTGCAGCCTCTCCAGTCCCCTGCGCCCATTGCGACCACAAGAAAGGATTTGATCAGCGGCTGAACTTCTCTTCTACCCTCAGAAGTTACCCTCCTACACTCCCACTAAACTCTCAGCTGAATTTGGAGAAAACACCACCCAGGGCTGCTGCTCCATGTAGGGAGAGAATCAACACCAAAAACAATTCTCAGTGTTCTTCCTGCAGCTGCACGGTACATGGTTGGTACTTTTGCTAGATCCACTTACAATAGATTTGTTGAAATATGAATTATAAAGTACAGAAAGCGATCAGAGAAACAGCTCTTGTATTGAACCTCATTTTGTAGTGAAGATGTTACGAATAGTGGCTATTGAGTTCAGGGCCATCCTTTCCTATACGCAGATTACGCACTGTGCTGATGGCCCCACGATCTGTGGCTGGACCCTTTTTGCTTAAAGAAGCGCATGTAATATGTCAATTAAGGAATGATAGGCCGCATCATATGCAATTTTACCGCAAACGTAGTTTTGTCACTGATAAGAATATAATGGCAAATTTCCCCACTAGTTCCCGAGGCGCACAGCGTTAGTGCTTATCGTGGTGATATTGGGTTCGAATCCAAGTCAGAGTCGAGTTAGAAATGTTAAAATTGGTATTTTGCACAAAAATATATTTTTTACATTAATTTGTTAGTACAATACATACATTAAATTAAATTAAGTGTATATAATGTGTTAAAAAATTGTTGGGGGGTGTTCCATAGTAAATTCTGCATTGAGCCCCAATTTAGCCTGGGCTGGCTCTGGTTGAGCATGTAATTGTATAGTATCTTCTAAAAATGTGCATTTGTGTATTGAATATGACTTTGACTTGTTAAATACTACCAGCAGTTCACTCTATTATGTTTAATACCAGCTGTAAAACTTAGTTAAATATTGCTCTACTTAAACCAAAAAAGTAGATAAGACTTTAAATTACAATTGTGCCGAATAGATAATAATAATAATGGTTTAGATTTATTTAGCGCTTTTCTAGACACTCAAAGCGCTTCACAGAGAAGTGAAAATCCATCATTCATAAACTCCACATTTACACATTGATGGTGCTAAGCTACAAACGTAGCCACAGCTGCCCTGGGGTAGACTGACGGAAGAGTGGCTGTCAATTTGGCCCCTCCGCCCACCACCAAACATTCATTCTCTTTCATACACCAGTGAGAGTAGCACTGGGAGAAAAGGTGAAGTGTCTTGCCCAGGGACACAACAGGAGTGACTTTGATGGCAGAAGCGAGGATCGAACCAGAAACCCTCAAGTTGCTGGTACGGCCGCTCTCCTCACCGCGTCACACCGTCCCCCAATAAGGGGTATGAATACATCAGCAAGACTGTATAGTTAAATAAAAACTTGGATCACGACTACAATCTTACTTTAAGAGCAATTTACTATTTGCCTAAAACAAAATGAAACTGATCAATCAATAAATGTCTCAATGGTGTTATTCTGTTTTTCTCCTCTGGTAGGCAATGAATTGTCCAGCACTTCCTCATTTGACTCTTCTATGGACTGGATCAAAGAGGAGTAGAACTTCTTATCACACCAGTTGTGTTCCAAACATCATTTTTCCATATCCCACTCAGTGGGCAAAAGGTTTTTAACAGCAACACCCCCACAGAGTCTTAAGTGGATATAACTGAGCTAATGGGACATTGAACACTAAATATAGTTGTAAAGGCTTGTTCATTCTAAACACTGTTTTTGGTATTTATTTATTTAAATTATTTATTAATTTAATAATGTTGAATGGAGTTTAAGTTGTGCCACATATGCTGAAGTTACTGTCAAATAACTGGATGTTGGTGTTTTGGACTGTTGCCTTCAGCACCTTATACTATTTACTGCTGCCACTTGAATTGGCAATAAAGATTATCTTTCTAAAAAATCTGTACTTTGGTTAATGTTTGTTTTCATCATATATATGTTAAAACGTGAAAGTACTGAAACTCCCAAGAACCTTCCAATTCCCAGTACATTGTGAAATGTAAAAGGATCATGAAAGGCATTATAATGATAATAACAATAACAAACAGTGAGGTGATATGCGTCATATAGCAGAGGATCATGTCCATTTATAAATAGGAATGTTTGTATATTGTATATACATATTTATACACGTGTATGTATATATATATATATATATATATACACATGTATATATATATATATATAAACACACATTTATACACGTGTATGTATATATATATATACATATTGATACACGTGTATGTATATGTATGTATATATTAGGGCTGAAACAACTAATCGATTAAAATCGATTATAAAAATAGTTGGCGATTAATTTAGTCATCGATTCGTTGGATCTATGCTATGCGCATGCGCAGAGGCCATTTTTATAAACCTTTATTTATAAACTGCAACGTGTACAAACAGCTGAGAAACAATAATCAAAATAAGTATGGTGCCAGTATGCTGTTTTTTTCAATAAAATACTGGAAAGGATAGAAATGTAGCTTGTCTCCTTTATCCGATTATTAATTGATTAATCGAAGTAATAATCGACAGATTAATCGATGATCAAATTAATCGTTAGTTGCAGCCCTAGTATATATATATATATATATATATATATATATATATATATACATACACACACATACGTGTATATACATACATATATATATATACATACATATATACTGAATGTATATACATATACGGTAATAATATATATGTGTGTGTGTGTGTGTGTGATGCTATGCAAGGAGAATTATGCCCAAAAATAAAACATACTACATATGCCCCATTAATGAAACGGATTAACTAAATTAAAAATGTCAGTTGTGGAGTGTCTGAACCCAAAATGCCAATATAGTTCAGTGAGTGACCAATTGCACTCTGAGTGACCAATTGCACTCTATTGATGAACAAATGTTTTTGTAATATTTAACAAAAGCACTTGGCCCTTTTTAAAAAAAGATGTATTTCATACATATTACAAACTACTATGGATTAAATGACAATCTTCTCTTCCGGCTGAGCAGCTACCTCACAAACTTCCTCAGTTTCACCAGAAACGCTGAAAATGTAAGACAAACATGTAAGATGTAAGACAATGTAAGAAAAACAATAATAGGTCAACAACTTATTGAAAATTAGCTGACCTGTGTGATTAAATTGCGCCGGGTGAGGTCGAGCAATGTAGGGAATACTCCCAAAGGCTGGATGTTCTTCTGCGACTAAATACAGGTACAAGTTCAACTTGATATATTTTTCACCTCATACATTTAAATGCTGTCACTTTCATCACCTTGTCCAGCCTGATCTGAAGTGTCCTCTTCTTTCTGGTCTTTTTTAGAAACTGCAGCCTTTCTCAAGCAGTATTGCCCATCTTTATGGAGGGCTGGTGCCACTAGCCAATCCCGAAATGGAATCTCGAAGATGCGTTCACACAGCAAAGGGAGCGCTGAGCACCGAATCCCTTCCAGCAGGTCAATGACTTGTGTTATACTTGAAAACAAACAAGAAAGAAAAGAAACGATCAGTGGGCCCGATTTACTAAGATACAAATACCTTGCGCTATAAAATATTGTATACTATTAGTCTGCGTGTTGCGTGTGATTTGCGAACACCCCATCCATCCATCCATTTTCTACCGCTTGTCCGTTTCGGGGTCGCGGGGGGTGGCTGGAACCTATCTCAGCTGCATTCGGGCGGTAGTGAAAGTGCAATTGAAAGTGCAAAAGTGTGCAGACGGCCTTATTTAAATGCAATTTTTTTGTGGGCTGTACGGGGCATCACCACAGAGACACTCTCAGCAGATCCATGTTATCATGCTTCCCTTGTGTCGTTTTGCTGTGTTTTCACCAGCAGGAGACATGTACAACTTCGCATGGGCATTTTAAAAGCAGTCCTGCAGTGTATCTACAATGAAACCACTTTTTTTTTTTACCGCTTAAAAGGTGCGCTCATTAGAGGGAGGCTGCACTAACTCCGCTTTTTTTTTCGTATGAGAAATATGTTAATAATATATATTAGTTGTTAAAAACACAAACATCATTAAAAAATAAAGGACACCAAAACACATCAATTACAATTGTTTTAATCAGCCTTTCTAAATCCTCTAGCAGCAATAAAATGATAAAATAATGATATTGAATTGCTTGTATTCAGACAATATATTTTTCCCGGAAGTGAAAACCAGTGGTGGTCAACTAAGCTAAGATGGCTGTTGTACAGCGAGCAGTGCGCGTACTATCTGAGTACACAGGGGGCCAATATCTTCCTGCAAAAAGCCGATTTGAAAAAAAAATATATGCAATGGAATAGATCCATACACTTTATCAAAAAAAAAAAAGATTTGTCGAGTGATAAAGTATTATTTGTCGGTGCAGTTGTCAAACTATTGTGTGCTCCAAAGGCCATTCTACATGACAAAACAGATGAAAACTTGGAAAAGCATGGAGGTCTGCAATTTCTTTGTGTGTGGCTGGATCAAGGAAATTGGTAATAAGACTCTCCCGAATAAATATGCATCGTTTTTGCAAGGGTCAGGTTGCATTTCATGATTTAACTTTGTGTCTACAGTCATGTTTGTTGCCTGCCTTTGCTGTTGCACGCGCCGTTTACAAGTTTCCACGCCCTTCCCACATATGCTATCGTATTTTTCGGACTATAAGTCGCAGTTTTTTTTCATAGTTTGGCCGGGCTCCAGTGCGACTTATATATGTTTTTTTCCTTCTTTATTATGCATTTTCGGCAGGTGCGACTTATACTCCGAAAAATACGGTAAATAAAATGCAAAACGGTGATTAGATAAGTGTTGATGAATGACATTGTACGTGCTAATTATATTTGTATATTCTCCTCCCAGTATTGTAAGCATTTTGATGCATCAGCATATATTTTGCATATTAATGAATACAGACACTAAATAAATTGAACGCCTTACACTGCTAACTTAACAGATGCAATTCACTTTGCAAACGTTTAGTAGATTAGTTTTGCGTGTGCTATCAAGTTTGCACGTGGTTTAGTACATGCAAACCTTGAGTAAATCAGGCCCAATGTGTTTTACCACACTAAATATCTTTGTAGTGAACAACATGACTGGTGAAGGAGAACCCTCTGTTTTGAGACAAGCACACAGATGTAAGAATACAATATTAAGATCACCATAAACTGTGTAGTTCAGTGCTAATAAACTGGCAGCGCAGGGGGAGAATCCGGCCTAGGAATGACACCATACTGGCCCGCCGAGATTAGTTCAAAACTTTTTACAAAACATTTTTGCAGCAAATTCCTAAAAACACTAGAGTGCTCCTGTCGTATACAGGAACTTGAACCTCAGTAAACGCATTGGCAAATCCTTGCATTGACATTTAACCTTGCTAGAAAACATAGAACACGGGTCCTCCAGTGGGTCCTTAAGAACACTAGAGTACTGTCATGAAGAAGATCTTTGACTAGATTATTGCAGAAACTGCTTAAAAGCAGCAGAGCACTCTTGTAAAAAATAAATAGGACAAAATCAATAGTCTACTGTAGAGGATGCTGGTTTTACGGAATAAAGTAGGACTAATAAGTCGAAAAAAATGTGATACGTTCTGCATGATGTAGTGCAAGGTCTAACGTGCCTTTTTTCAACCAGGTGAGGATGCTGTTCTGCCAGTGTAGCTTTTTATTCCAACATTGCCGTCAGTTTATCCATCATTCCATCCATTCTCTACCGTGTGTCTTCTTTAAAGAAAAAAACATCAATATAAATTATAGTCATTGACTATAAACTAATATTGTTCTGTAGCAGATAGTCTTGACTAAGCCATGTCAAATCTGGTATGTACACAAATATTTCCTTAAATTATAATCATTTTCAAACTTCTTGTAAGATAATTTGTCATTCCCCATTCTGAAAAACTGGCACTCACTTGGCAAGGTAGACGGCACATACACCGCCAGGGTGCAGATGTGAAATCACCGTCGGTAAAACAAGGTGTGGGTTTAACAGATCAAGAGCAACCTGCAACAGACTTTTCCAATCAGTACAACAACTGCTGTCACCAAATCTAACACCGACATCTAACATCACTGACCGCATTGAATGCCTGACCGGCCAAAAGTGACATCGCCGTGCATAGGTCAGCGTTATGGAACTGAACGTTGTCAGGCCAATCCTCCCCACGCCGCGCTCTCCACGAGGCCCGCCAACGCTGATAGTTGAGCATGGCTTGTTTGAGGTGATCCTGTCGGACGTCAATGCTCAAAACGCTGCCAATGGAGCCCACTGGGAGAAACACATTAACAGTGCGTCAGTTAGTTTTCCTGCAGATAACATTTCACTAAGTCTACTCGCTGTAACGTACAGCAAGAGAATGGTGATGGTGTTGACACAATTAAAGGAGCCATATACAGGGCTCAAGTTTAACCACGACAACTGTCAAGTCATCACTACATAGCCCTGATGTGTCAAAAGGCATTAAGAAATCATGTTCTTTTTGAATACATTTATAACCAATAACAGTAGTTCAGCCGGGATATGCTCATTTAAAAATTTGATTTACCGTTTTTTTCGGATTATAAGTCGCTCCGGAGTATACGTCGCACCGGCCAAAAATGCATAATGAAGGAAAAAAACATATATACGTCGCACTGGAGTATAAGTCGCATTTTTGGGGGAAATGTATTTGATAAAATCCAACACCAAGAATAGACATTTGAAAGGAAATTTAAAATAAATAAAGAATAGTGAACAACAGGCTGAATAAGTGTACGTTATATGACGCATAAATAACCAACTGAGAACGTGCCTGTTACGTTAACGTAACATATTATGGTAAGAGTTATTCAAATAACTATAACATATAGAACATGCTATACGTTTACCAAACAATCTGTCACTCCTGATCGCTAAATCCGATGAAATCTTCTTTCTCGTTGTCGCTCCTGGTATGCGCCTCTAGCGTTTTTTCTTTCTGCTGCTCGATCGCTGTTTTCTGCTGTATATTTCACTACGTCCAGCTTGTAATCTGCAGTATATGATTTCCTTTTCGGTGCCATTTTTGTTCAGCCCTTGTCAGTTTTTATAAGTTACCGCCAATGTAGAAATTATCCATTTTAATAGCTACAGCAGTAGCATATAGCAGTTAGCATCCCATGACCCACAATGCACTTCTGCCATGACCCTCCCCCGCCGAATTCTTATTGGTTGACGTGTGTGTGACGATTGCTGACATTTTGCTTTGTCTCTTCCGTGAATTAGATAAATAATATTATTTGATATTGTGTTAATAATTTCACACATAAGTCGCTCCGGAGTATATGTCGCACCCACGGCCAAACTATGAAAAAAGACTGCGATTTCTAATCCGAAAAATATGGTACATCCCCGAAATCTTGTTATTGTTTTCATTTCAATGTCCCGCCCTCCACCGTTTGACCAATTAGAAAGTCTGTGAGTGTGTCACATCCACCGCCCTCTTCGTCTGGCTACTGCCACTGGTAAAGTTACCAAACATGTCAGACCTTAGTAAATCTAAAATGTGTCGTTACTATTCTCAACTTATTCATGACAAAGCCAGGAACAAAACGAGACGTGAAATGTATGGAGACTAGGGATGTCCCGATCCAGGTTTTTGCACTTCCGATCCGATACCGATATTGTTTTTGCACTTCCGATCCGATACCGATACTGACCGATACCGATACTGGCCTATCCGAGCATGTATTAAAGTTTAAAGTTATTTAGCCTACTTAGTTGTCAGAATCATGTTGAAAAGGGTTTTAGTACTCTTGATAACAACTAGCCAGCTGAATTAGGGGAGTTTGAATAATACGCAATGGTTGGTAACAAGAAACTGACATGTTTATTCAAGGATAAACACAAAATAGACAAAATTATACATGACAAACAAAAATGGCATCATTGAAACTAGGGCTGGGCGATATGGCCTTTTTTTAATATTGTGATATTTTAAGGCCATATTGCGATACACGATATATATCTCCATATTTTGCCTTAGCCTTGAATGAACACTTGATGCCATACCTGCCAACTACTCCGGTTTTCCCGTAATTCGTACGGTTTTCATCAACCTATTCCGGGTTACGGTTGCAGTGATAAAAAATACGGTTTTTCATTCATTTAAAAAAAAAAAAAGGGTGAAAACTACGCGAATTGCACCTTGTGCAGACAAGATTTTTCGATCGGACACGGAGGAATTAGCGATGTAAAAGACCACGTTGGGACAAAAAAACACAAGTCTAATGCCGTTGCTACCGATACAAGTGGAAAACTTTCAACGTTTTTCGTCGCCCAAACAGATTCTTTGGATGTGATAAATGCCGAAGTTTTATTTACGGAGGCAATAATTGAGCATGGATTTCCAATCGCACTGGCTGATCACATGGGACAGTTAAATGTTTGTAATGCAACTTTTAAAAATCATTACGCGGTGATCTTTATAAATAAAGTTGATTTGATTTGATTTGATTTGATTTGATCGCGGTCCCAAAAATAAACTTTTCTTGCATGATAATGTCCAGAAAAATTCGCTTTATATTACTATAGAGTCCTTTTAACGAATGAGTTTGATGGTTTATCACAAACCTTAAATGAAAGAAGTCCTTTGTTCTCCTGCACGTGCATGCGCTTTGGCCTTGCTTCGTGTTTGGTGCGCAATCCTGTCGGCTGTATTTCACAGCACGACATACTGTTAAAAGTGTTTATACTATTTATGCTTTCAAGTCCAAGTTGAAGAAATCTTGTTAAATGTTGACAGCATAACTACCAAAATACAGAAGTATGTCCTTAATATTTTTGCAGTGCTATTTCTGTTGAAAAGTTCAAATGATTACATTAGAGATGTGATGTGCCACTTTTCAAGTGTCTGATGGCTTAAATTAATTTTCATTAATTTTTCATATTTTGAATTCTTTTGAAAGGCTTACAAAAAAACTACATTTGAATTGTAATTCCATGCTATTGACAGGACTATTAATTTTAATGAAGTTAGCTTACCATGTTTACAGTATGATAATTGTGATAGAAATGTGAATTTTAGGCACAGAATATTTTTTACAATTGAACAAGGCAGTAGATTATACAAGCTTGGACAGAAAGTTAATAATGACACCAATTTTTTTTTAATGGAATTGTTTAGTACTGTTTTACCATTTGTTTACTGTAAAAAGTGTTTATACTGTTTATACTTTCAATTAACAAATTGAAGTCTTGTGAAAGGTTGACAGGATAACTGGCATTAACTGTCAAAATAATTTCAAACTATTGAAGTTAGCTTACAGAATAAACATGCCAATCAACCCATATGATTTTTGCTGTAATATTTTTGTTTTGAAAAGTCACTGTGACTGATAGAAAAGTGATGGTTTTAGCAACATTTTAACCTGTCTGAATGCTAATAATCATTTTGCGTCGGGGGGCGAAGCCCTGAACCCTCCACCAGGACTTTGTCCTGGACCTACCGGGGCCTGCGGCCCTTGGACCCTGGCTACTAGGTTTTTCTGATTTCAAAAGTTGGCAGGTATGTGATGCATATAATCACAGCAGTATGATGATTCTATGTGTCTACATTAAAACATTCTTCTTCATACTGCATTAATATATGCTACTTTTAAACTTTCATGCAGAGAAGGAAATCACAACTAAAAAAATCACTAATTTTTTCATACGGTGTTGATGTGGAAATGTTTGCCTCGGCATTTTGATGGTGTGGACGTGTGGCACCGAATGGAGATAAGCGTCTCGACAGACGTTACAATATTTGAACAATGATGACGAAAACTGTTTTCTCTGTCGTGTCCGTGTGTCGAAAATTGTTATGCGCTTTTTTTTTTTTTTGATTTTGTGCGTGGCATAGATTTGCCGTGCGCAGAGGACGTTTGAGCAGTGCGCAATTTATGGTGTTACATTAATGCCAAAAATCCAAGCGCATAAAAACTGTTATCGCGCTCTGATTCTCCAGTTCGTGCGCGCGCGCGCGCGACACCCTTTTGCGCGCGCGTGGTGCCTTTTTGCGTGCGGTGCCTTTTTGCGTGCGGTGCCTTTCTGCGCGCGCGCCGTCTTGGTCTGTGCGCTCTCTGTGTACTCCTGGCATCTCTCCTCGCGCTGTCATGTTTCTTTTTGGCACTTTGGGGGCGGGTATGCTTAGACGGCCCCTCCTTTCTGATTGGCTCTGAGCATTTTTCATATGACCAATGATTCTCCAGCGTAGCAACGTTGTAGCCATCTTACCTCAGACAGCTAGCCTCAATCATTACATTGATGTCAATGGTACATGTACAAATTACATTACCATAACTTGTTCGATTTTCGACCAATTTACAAACGGTTTACCTTGTTACAAATCTTATTACATGTAGATATGACATAGGATGCTGTACCTGTTGAAATTACCTCTTTCGCTTTAAAAAAAAAAAAAGACTTAATTGTGCAACATAGTTGTGTAGGGTCAGTGTTAGTCAGTTCTCTGATTATTTTAAACTGTTTCAGAATACATTATTAAAAGGATATTTTTAACATTTTAAAAACAAAATTCAAAGATTATTTCATTACTTTTATGGCTGAATCAAAAGAAATTCCATAAATTAGAAAACAAATGTTCAAGAAGAAGTGAAATTATAAAATAATGTTATGGTTGGATGTTATTGCTGGTGGACCAGTTCTGGCTGAAAGATGTGATTATGGTGTTTGTTGTCTTATTATTTATTTGTATTACCCTGTATTGTGTTTATGTGGTATGAAATAACCTTCATCAGCGCGCGACATTTTTTTATCCACTTCTTCCTCCGTAAATCTTGATACATATTGACGATGACCCGCCCTGCTATACTTCTGATTGGCTCTGAGCGTTTTTCCCCTGACCAATCAGAAAGAAGGGGCCGTCTAAGCATACCCGCCCCCAAAGTGCCAAAACGAAACATGACAGCGCACAGACCGAGACGGCGCGCGCGCAAAAAGGCACCACGCGCGCACGAAGTGGAGAATCAGCGCGCGATAACAGTTTTTATGCGCTCGGATTTTTGGCACTAATGTGACGCCATAGCAATTGCACAGGCGCGCACGGCTGCGCTAGCACCATAGCTAACGTTAGCCATGCTGCTACCTCTCTGCTGGGAGAGGGCGTATACGTATGTGACGTATGACGTGACATGGGACGTGTGTAAGAAGGTGCGCTTGCTGTCTGTGAGAAGGAGAGACAGGAAAGAGTGAGAAGAGCCTGTCGTGTAATGCCAGCAGCTAAAAGCAACTGCGTGAGAATCCATGTGTGTAGAAGGTGTGCTGGAAAATGCGGAATGGAAATCAGGGAGCAGCAGAAAAGTGGAATGTATTATTTAAATCGGTGCGTTGAAAACACGGACCGGAGTTTTTTTTAAACTGGATCTGGATCGGCATTTTCCCATGCCTTGCCGATACGCATTTTTTTGCAAATATCGGCGGCCGATCCGATCCAAATATCGGATCGGGACATCCCTAATGGAGACAGCCAAAATCACATGATAAAAGAATCCCTCATTCGTGTAGCCTATAGGCATACCTTGGTAAATGTCTCCTCTTTAGTTTTGGGCGTACATTAAGCTGCTAATAAGCATGCTCTACTTATTTTCACCAGTATAACTATTGCTAGCATTGGTTGTAGTTTGTTTTAGTCTTTGTTTTATGATAGTACTGACAAAAACCATATGACTGCCATTTGTTGTGATATTGTATACAGGCATGATGTACTTCTTCCTGAAAATAGCCTAATAGTTGTGTAAAATATGTTGGTTAGAGATTTGTTATTGACAAAACGCTTGTCTATTCAGCTATTATGGTCCCGGCACCTCAACTCTTACTAAGAGGCAGTGGAAGTTTGAAGTTCCTTGAAGTAGCCCAGTCGATCGAGCTGGATTCAGCTGCGTATCTTCCCGGGCGCGGCCACCGCTGCTGCCCACTGCTCCCCTCACCTCCCAGGGGGTGATCAAGGGTGATGGGTTAAATGCAGAGAATAATTTCGCCACACCTAGTGTGTGTGTGACAATCATTGGTACTTTAACTTTTTAACTTTATCTGGCAACCTCAGTCAGGAAGAGAGCGAGTGAATACAGAAGTTTGGCCGTGATTGCAGTACCATTTCTGGCCACATTATTCCATATGGCACCTTTTGTATTTGTGTACGATTGTGGAGTTTGCATGTTCTCCCCGTGATTGCGTGGGTTCCCTCCGGGTACTCCGGCTTCCTCCCACCTCCAAAGACATGCACCTGGGGATAGGTTGATTGGCAACACTAAATTGGCCCTAGTGTGTGAATGTGAGTGTGAATGTTGTCTGTCTATCTGTGTTGGCCCTGTGATGAGGTGGCGACTTGTCCAGGGTGTACCCCGCCTTCCGCCCGATTGTAGCTGAGATAGGCTCCAGCGCCCCCCGCGACCCCGAAGGGAATAAGCGGTAGAAAATGGATGGATGGATGTTTGAAACAATCTTTGAACTGGCATTTGGCCTAAATTAGAGTCCTGATCTGATACTTTGACAATAGTTTAAAGAACCGAACATGTTTTATAGCAAACAACTAAAGTTAACCCATTTTTATTTGTTTTTATTTTTGTAAATCTGATGGCAAACCAAATTGGTGGCATCGAATGCTACATACATTTTTTTAATAAAATAAAGTTGCTAGTGCACGATTACTAAACATAAACTACTATTGGCTCCCATTTAAATCAATTAGGTTTCAACCCCAAATCCTTCCTGTATCCAGAGACTTACTCCCTGAGTTTGTAAGCAATAACGAAAACAGCCACAAATTATTTTGTAATAATACCAAGAAAAAATATTGATATTATCACTTTTGTATCATTTCTATATTGAGACTATAAAATGTATTGATAGTGTCAACATCTGGATTGATCAATCACCCCTCTTCATAGCTTTAGCGGTTAGCTTTTTGTGTCACCCTGCTCGGTGTGTAGCATGCTTTGCCATTCATTTCTTGTAGTCTTCCTGTGATAATATACTTGGAAGAAACAGTTTCTTTACCGCCATGGTGGTAAAGCTTAGTAACTTAAAAGCAGTTTCACAATGTGGGTAGACAACAGGTTTGTTGCAGCTCGCTCTCAAATTTGAGCCGGTGTGGGCTCGGCAGCTCATTAGCCGATCGTTTGAAAAGAGCAGATACCAGCCCCCAATTCAAACCCATGATTTGGACTTGTCTAATCAAGGACAATATTAAAAACTAAGATATGTTTATATTCAGGACAGCAAGTAAATAGTGGTCATTTGACATCTTAATCGAGAAATAATCATGTGCTTTTTAATACTTTATAGTAAAAAAGTTCACTCAGAAATTCATGGATAATTCTTATATTGTGGCATTAAAGGTATAATTTACGTTTAATAGTTTCTACTTGCTGATGTATTAACATAAATTCATTTGGCAGTTAATTACAAGCTCAGGTGGTGGTCTAATTGACAAATCTGTTCAGCATGCTAATGATGACAGTATGGTGGGTGCAGACCTGCTCGAGACAAAAACAGAGACATGGCCCCAGAACCAGTGCCCGACTCCAGCACACAGTCTCCCTCTGTGACGTCCATCATCATCAGCATAGTGTTGGCATCCTGAGTGGTAGAAGCAGATTACACCATATCTGTCAACAGCTTGAACCTCAATTTAAGGATTGAACAATATGCAATATTATCAAATACATTTGGCTGACGATAGAGCTTTTAATACAATCGTGATAAATAATGCATGTTGTTTCCCCGCACACTTCACAGCGAAAAGTGAACGACCGCATTGTCGCATTCTTGCTAGCAGCTAACGGCGGCAAATAAATACAATTTCTTAGATGTACATTATCACTGGAGGACGAGGAATAACTAAACAAGCTACACTACAGATGGAAGGAGGATACAAAAAGCCATGCTAATTACTAAGCTAGGTCTCTTGAATGTAAACAAAGGTGGGCAGATCGATGAAAGTATCGACAGATCTCATGTACACTTTTTTTCTTTTTCCTTTATTAACCAGGTAAAAAAGTAATTGAAATTAAAATCTATTTTGCAAGATTGACCTGGCCAAGAGGGCAGCTAAAATGGGTTTCATAAATAAATAGAACAACAACAACAACAAAACGGAGCACTCACACACTATAGTTAAAAGCACAAATTACTTACAACATAAATATAAAAACCACGCAATAGGTAATAAATAAAATATGAAATAGTATCTGCATGGTCGATACTACAGTGATTAGATCAATATTTTTTATTATCACAAAGTTGTTTTTTGTTGACAAACTCAGGAAATAAGTTCCTGGACAGGATGACATTTAGGGCAAAAACCAAATGATTTAAATCAGAGCCAATAATAGTTTTTGCTTAACTTTTAGTTATTTTTGGGCAATTTAATTGACTCTTGCTCAAAATATTATACAGTATGTAATAAAGTTAAAGTCCTAACGATAGTCACACACACACACTAGGTGTGGTGAAATTATCCTCTGCATTTGACCCATCCCCATGTTCACCCCATGGGAGGTGAGGGGAGCAGTGAGCAGCAGCAGTGGCCGCGCTCGCGAATCATTTGCTGAGTGCCAAGCAGGGAGGCAATGGGTCCCATTTTAATAGTCTTTGGTATGACTCAGCCGGGGTTCGAACTCACGACCTTCCAGTCTCAGGGCGGACACTCTAACCACAAGGCCACAAAGGAATAAGGAAATTATTGGAATATTTATTGATGTTTTTGTCGGATTATGTTGTGATCAAAAATATAATCAGTCAATGATCTTACAACTGAAAGTAAATGGCTATTAGCAGTAAATTGGCAAGTAGATTAATAATAGTTTTGAGAAAATAATACACCCGGACATGACACAATATGTTACCACATACGTCAGCAACCAAATTGAAATGTTTCTATAATAATATATATGCCAAATACTAAATCGCTGGAGGCTGATTTCAATACACAGAGACAGAAAGAGAGATTGATTGGTTGTAGGCCATATTGCCCATCCCTATTACCAAATATAATCACCAAAATAAAGTTAAAAAATGGTTTTTATGTTACATATACCTTTGGGTAGCAGATAGCTGGACCTCTCTTCATACTCAGCACATACTCATCCAAACTGGCACGTCGTATGAAGATAGGAAACCCTCGGTTTGACTTCTGGAAATGGCCCGCTGGGTGCCCAGCTATGTCGTCATGCAGGACAACCCCCAAGTTGCTGTTCAGACGTGCTCCTGTCTGAAGCTGGAACATCTTCCTGAACTCCGCATGCTTTTTCCCATGATAAATCGCCACTAACTGCTCCCCGTATGAAAGTGTGGTCTCTCGTGGGAGTGTAGGTGACATACATTGTTTTGCACTTAATGGTGTCTTTGATGTGTCCAACTGTGCATGTACATCCCACTCATCGCTTGCATCTGAATCGTGCTGTTTAAACAGTGATTCATCTCTTGAGTCCAATACGGTACCTTGCTCTTGCGTGGACAAAATATCAGCATGCTCTTTTTGCATGCATACATCCTCTTCAAGTGGCTGGCACTGTTCTCTCAGCTGCGTCACCTCAGGGCTCAGTACATCCTGGGGAAGCAGGCTACTGACTCTCTCAAGTGGAGAGAGGGATCTCTTTCTCGACAGTTTGGATACCAGTTGGGTATTTAGCAGTGATGGATCAGAGTTGTATCTGGAATCATTGTTGCATTTCAAACAGCCTGTTGAAAAACGTTGTATGTCCATTGTACTTGAATGTATACGCATGAAAATACCCTTGTTTTTGTGATATCCTGGCATGGCTGTGGCAATACGTGTTAGTCTGTACAACATGAAAAATCCTATACTGGCCATTATGGTTAAAGTTAACTACAACCTCATTATAATGGACCAAAGACAAATCAAAAATACATTGAATTATATTGAATATAACGACATACCGTGCTGAATTACCATTTATCGGATAGGAAATAAGCCCGGTGGATGACTGGAAAGAATTGTAAGTTACGATGTATGTTTACACCGGGAAGAGGTCACCATGCGGGAAAACGCATGGATATGACGTCATAAAAAGACGACAGCTGTAGTAATTCACCCTTTCCAGCAGAGTGCGCACGTCCACAATAGCAAATACAATTAAGTTTCAATAAAAAGAAGTGCTTATCAAACCGAAATTAAACTTATGAATAAAATAAAAGGACATCAAAAGTCATGGCAAATTGTTGCGGTCATGAGGAATTTTAGACCCGAAAACACAATTTGAAATTACACGAAAGACAATTAAAAAACAAACAATTAAATCATTAGATTTTTATTTTGAAACGCAACGAATAAAATAAAAAAGCATTAAGTAGATCTAAAAAAAACGGTTGGATTTTTATCTTATATTTCATATAAATTGAATGAATATAGTCCTACACCGGAAC